>NC_081574.1:23839025-23846816 GCF_022355385.1 Mustela nigripes
GCCTGGAACATCCTGGCACCTTGTAGGCCCTCTTTAGCATATGAAACTCCACTGACACCTCCCTTCCCCTCACCTTCCCCCAACAGCAGGGTACATAACCTGCCGTCCCTCACAACCCGGGGCAGCAGCTCTTCCTGCCCACGGGTCCTGTCCCCGTGCTTTAATAAACCACCATTTTGCACCAAAGAGGTCTCAAGAATTCTTTCTTGGTCGTCGGCTCCGGACCTCAGCCCACCAAACCTCACCTAGGTTCTAGAACTTCATCATTAAAGCCGTTTTATGCTAAGGTAGGTCATTAATAAAGATTGCTAAAACCTTAATGAGATCAGGTATCCACTGTTCCAAAACAATTCTCCATTCTGTAGGCAACCTCTGCACGACCTGAAGTGACCAAACTACTTTCGTAGAACAAAATAAGCATTTCATTGGGTCAGTTTATTTGATTCATAACTTATCTCTCTTCTTGTGGTACAGTGCATTCTCCTTTCTTTGGCAGGAACTACTTCTCTTTCTTCAGTCCAGTCATAAATCTTTTAAGGATAGTCATATGACCCAATCTGGACGATGGCAAAACACCTCACCTCTGGATACAGAATTGGTCCAAGATTAGGCAGGTGATGTGGTTGGACCCAACTTGGAAGTAAGTTAAGAGAACCTTTTCGGGGCGCCTGGGTGGCTCAGTGGGTTAAGCCGCTGCCTTCGGCTCAGGTCATGATCCCAGCGTCCTGGGATCGGGTCCCACATCGGGCTCCTTGCTCAGCAGGGAGCCTGCTTCTCCCTCTGTCTCTGCCTGCCACTCTGTCTGCCTGTGCTCACTCTCGCTCCCTCTCTCTCTCTGACAAATAAATAAAATCTTTAAAAAAAAAAAAAAGAGAACCTTTTCATCTTAGTTTAGAAGGACACTCACAGAGAACCATTGGGCTTAGGTTTCCTACTGTGGGGGAAGAGGTAGGTTTCAGGTTAGAGAGGATAAAGCCAACATACCAAGAAAGTGGCAGTTCAAGAACTAGAGAGACAGGGAGTCCTGACCCATTCTCAGGACTTGTTTCCTGCTTGAGGTCCTGCTTTGCCCACGATCATCCTGAAATTTCTTAGGGAGGTTTTGGTTCCTTTTCTGAGATAGCTGGTTTGGGTTAGGTAAATAAATATCTCTTCCAGTCAAGGGCCCTGATTCCTTAGCATCTTCTTCAAAAAAGTATTTATAAATATTTACTTACTCATGGACATGTTTTTGGTGAGAAACAAGGTGATTTACATACACACAGTCTCTGTAGTTTAGTGGTTTGCATTCTAAGAACTGTAAATTTGGCACTCTCTCTCTAGATCTGCTAAGCTCAATGAATCTTTAATACTCACTTTGGGGAAATAGTTAAAAATTAATAGCTGAAAGTCATCCATTTTTCCAGGAGGTTCAGACTAACTCCAGTCGAGTGCTAAGTTACTATTAGGTTTTGGTGTGTATGGAACTCTTGGTTAAGGTTAAACTGTTCCCTTCTCTAACACGTAGGAAGATTGATGCATAAAAACTTCTGGTGTAATAGCGATCCTTCCAGTCCCCTAGGCATTGGAGATTTCGTTATCTTTCACTCAACTGACAATTGATCCATTGTTTGCATTAAATAATCTGGCTTTGTTCAAGCATACCACTGTTTGTGTTCTTAATTCCAAATCTTACCTCATTATGAACAATTTTCTACTCTTTCCTCTGGGGAAATGCTAATGCTGCTTGTTTACATAGAAAGTAAAGTTAAGGAGTCAGTTTTGACATTTTGGCTTGCTTTCACAAGCAAGAAAGAGTAGTACTGTATTCATATGTTGCAGGTTTTTTTTTTTTTTTCACTTTTCCTCCTATTTATGTTGGATTGTGCCTGAAGCAATAAGTGAGTACCTCAGGTTCCTTCATGCATTGGCCATTAACCACTGACAATAATGTCTTTAATGAATTTTTTTGATTAATTTGTTTCTACTTCCCTTGTTCTAAAGTTTATAGCTAGCAACTGTATTTTAAGTGGATATTTGAAACAACAGTGAAGTTTCCCACTGTGGTTCTTCGGCTTACATCAAGGCTTATTTAATGTGCTCTCAGGAACTGGGACAAACTGGTGGGAACTGGGAAGGTCTGATAAGCACCCTTCAGGGACTTGAGGAGCTAAGTAGACTCATACTGTCAACTCCTCATGTGTGTACCCAGCACTCAAGGACACTGCCAGTGGGGCACCAGGAACAGCCACAGACACAGTTGTGTTTTGAAATTAGTAATTTTATTGTTTTCAGTCAGCTAGAACCTTTTATTTACCCCTTGATTTTTTTCTTTTGAGTTGTGCTGTTAATTCACACTGTAGGATTTTATAAGAACAGTCCAATGAAACTCACCTTTGCATCTCTTGCAAAGTTGTTACAGAGGCCAGTTTAACATTTCATTTCATTTCATAAATATTTAGTTACTCATGGACATGTTTTTGGTGAGAAACAAGGTGATTTACATACACACAGTCTCTGTAGTTTGATGAATTAAGGAAAAATTGCTTTCTGGACTCACTATCTGAAAAAATTATGCTTTATTGAAACAATTGTCTTATTTACTCTAAGTAGACAATATGAATTATTATATGATAATTATTACATGACAATGTGAATTATACATAGCATTAAACCGAACTTGTTACTCATCTCTGGCAAATAGGACAAATTGGTGTGTGTTGTTTGATGGATCTTCATCTTTTCTTTCCCCCTTTGCCTTACACTGCACCTCATTTTTTCTTTACTTTGAAGAAAATATTTTATCTTGTCATTTTTTATGCATTTTAATAAAAACATCGAAGGCAGAAATAAAATAGAATAAATATTTCTATTCTAAGTGACTATCAAGTGATGCTTAATCTCACCCAAATTCATATTCACTCTCTTCCATTAGAAATAATCCTAAGCAGTAAGCAACAAAGCCTTACTCATCCATTAGAATCTGCATTAGAATCTTGTGGCCATGGCTTTAAGCAATTCCTCTTAGCCCTTATTTCAAGGTCTAACCCTAGGTTGCATACTATTTGAAGAAGCTTTAATTTATGATTTCAAAGCCCACAGTAGATATAAAATGAGAAAATTAGAAAAAGGGAGAAAAGTTTCTACATGAGGATGCCGACAGCGATCATGACATTAGGTGACAAAGGTATAACTAGACAAATAACCCTACATACTCTAATAGTCTGTAATTTATCTATTATGTGTATGTGTATAGAATATAAGTTACATATATGGGTATAGCTTAATAATCATAATGATGACTAACTCAGTTATTTAGAATTTTTGGCTGTCCAGAATTCTCCTATTCCAAAGACTTTAGGTAATTGAGTTTTATATCAATTTTTACCTTACATTTAAGCTTCTAATTTATGTGAATGGTGAGTAAAATGGAAGAACCACACATGGAAATATTCAGTCTCTGAAATGCTCATGGCAACATTGATCAAATAGATTGGAAAACACATGGATGTAGGTTTAATATCTTGTAGATTCACTAGAAAAGTATCATTTAATAGTAGGGAAATGATTACGTAGATGTCTCTCCAGGGCCTCAGTAGCAAACAGCTTCTGTGTCTACCCTAGCATGCAAAAGTGCTCCATTTAAAATTTAAGCTATAACTGTGTGTATTGTATTATCTATAATTAAGTTTCTACTTGGTTTAATGTTAGAGTTTTTCAAGTTACGAGAAATGTATGCACATTGTAGATTCAATTCCTGTTGGTTATGTATATGCAAATATTTACTGATAGGAAGTGTTAAACCCATGTCTTCTGTAACTAAAAAACTTCTGAACTTAACCTTGAAGAAGAAAATGCAGTTAGCCTCTCCAGAAAGCCTGGAGCTCTTCCTCTAACCTCTTGTCTCTGAGTGTTGATCAAGGGCAGTAAGGTCCATTTCCCCAAAATAAGGAATAGTGTTTCCATTTTGTGAAACTGATAGGTTCACATTTTCTGTTGGTAGAGTCTTGAATCATTGTGTTTGGTCTTCCTTCTCATTCTAATCACAAGACCACTGAACAAACATTTATTTCTCTTTACAAATCTCTAGGAGGAGGCAGAGTGAGGGTTTCAGGGGCCAATGCTTGTGTCCCTGTCTGTCTTCCAGGGACGCTGGCCCTCAGCTATTGCTCCGACTGGAGAGGGCCTAGGTTAATGCTGGCCTTTGAAAAAAGTATTGTTCCTGTCCTTTCCCTGCTTTTCTTTTCTATCGCCCTGGCGGGTGTGAAAGTCTGAGATTCACATTTCCTTTCAAGAGGAAGAAGTCCATTTAGGTCCCAGCACAAAGCTGTAAGAGTTCTCCAGGTGATTTGGCCTGTGGAGTTTGGGCCAACAATCTAACTCATCTAGCAATAAATAGTAATAAATGATGCTTTACTTAAAAAATTTTTTTTCTTTTTTACAGTTGTTCTAAGTGTGTTTTCCTAGAGGGTTTTGAAGGAAGGCGAAGTGACTGGTTCATGGAGAATGAATTATTTGGCTTATACCATAATTTTTAAATTAAAAATTGTATTTTTAGAAAAAGTTTTTATTATTTATTTATTTTTAAAAAGATTTTATTTATTTATCAGAGAGAGAGAGAGAGAGAGAGAGAGAGAGAGAGTGAGCATAAGCAGGGGGAGGGGCAGGCAGAGGGAGAAGAAAGCTCCCTGCTGAGCAAGATGTGGAACTCCATCCTAGGATGCAGGGACCATGACCTGAGCCAAAGGCAGACGCTTAACCAACTGAGCCACCCAGGCATCCCAAGAAACTAAGAAACTATTTAAATATTTTAAAAAACTAAACATTGAAAAATCTTCCTCCCAATCTCATAATTGTCCCCCATCCAGCTCCCATGGTCCACATCATTAGGATACTATTATTATTTTGTTGTGCATCCTTCCTGAATTTCTATTTGTACATGCCAAGAAAAACAAGTGTTAGCTTCTCACTTTTTACATAAAAGGTATTATATTAAACACACTGTTCTAGACCTTGGTTTTTCTCTAAACATATTCCGTATCAACCAATAGGCAGAATTTTTGTAATGAAAAATATATTGAGGTATGATTAAAATATAACATATTTGTTTCAGGTGGGGATTTGATACTTGTACATATAGCAAAATGGTCACAATAAGTCTAGTTAACATCTGCCACCATACATATATACAATTCTTTTTCTTGTGATGAGAACTTTAAGATTTATTCTCTTAGTAACTTTCAACTATGGAATACTGTGTCATTAACCATAGTCACCACGCAAAGCTTTCACATCCCCATATGCAGTTCTTTTATGACTGTGTAGCATTACGTTGCATAGATATCGATATGAAATAATTTACTTAACTAGTCTCCCTATTGAAAAATGGTAAGTTTAATTTCCAATTGTTTGGTAATAATGCTTCAACAAGTATAGTTATTCATACATTATTTTGCACACATTCAAATACTTATAAATCCAAAGTGGAATTGCCTTGTCAAAGAGTATATGTATTTGTAACTTTGCTACGTACTATTTGCCCTCCATAGGGATAGTAAAATTTTATGTTCCATAGACCCACGTATGGTGTATGTTATAAAAACGAGTTTTTGCCAATATAAAAGGTGACAAATGGTATTTCAGGGTAATTTAATTTGCATTTCTCATTTTATAACTAGGGTTGACATCTGTCAAAGAGTCATTTAAATTTTTCTGAGAACTATCTCTTTATATCTTTGGATGTATTTGCTTATTGTTGTTAAGTCTTTCCATTTCAGTTCTAAGAACTTACTATATATATTAGACTAACACTTTATCTCTGATATGGTTACAGTTGTTTCTTCCAATGTACTATATGTCTTTTAATTTTGCTTATTATTTTTGCAGTTAGAAGCTTTTTACGTTTATGTAGTAAATTGTTAATATTTCATTAATTCTCAATTTTCAGAAATAGAAAGGCTTTACTCTCTACCAGGTTTTTAAAAAATTCCATATTATATATTACTTTTATGGTTTTATCTTTATTTATATTTAAGTTTTTTATTTGGAATTTATTCCAGTAGCTAATGTGAAAAATGGATCCAATTTTATTTTTTCATATTTCTACCTAGTTATCAAAACACTGTTCATCAAAATGTCCAATCTTTACTCCACAATTTGAGATGCCATCTTTATTTCTTTTCCTTGAAAATGGAGTAGGAGGTGACTGTAGGGAGAGATCCTGGCAAACTGCCCCCCTGGGGTGAGATCTTAGCTTTTGACTGGAAGTGATGTTAAAAAGGAGTGCCCGTCTTCTTAGCCTCCAGATACAGAGGAGACACTCTGTAACATGTAGCTGAGGTAGGAATGGGAACAGGTTCTGGCTCACATGTCACAGGCTCCCACCATTCTTATGGACATATAGGAGGTGTTTTGAAGAAATGCTTATTGATTTGCTGTATGGACTTAGTTTCCAGATACTTTTTTTTTTTTTTAAATTTCTGGATACTTTAAATATTTGTGTTTTATAATATGTCAAGTTCCTAATGTAACTATTCTGAAAGTCTGATCAAATTTTTTTGTGTTCTTTAGCGATATTTTAATATAACATTTTTTATACATATCACCTTTAAATGTGGGGTGTGTCTGTGTACCTGTGTGTAAAGATTTACTGATAGATAAAAGGCTAGGCGTAACTATTATGTCTTATATTAGATTTTATGCGTTCGTCAGTTTTCAAAGTTTTTCACTATATGGTCTGATTTGTTTATGAACAATATTTGTGGTTTTTTATGGTTTTATCTTTATTTATGAAGATAAAGATAACAATAGTTAGGTTTGGATAATTACTCAGTGGTTACCTTTTAAATGACAATTTTATATAATATTTTTAATCACCCATTAATTTACATAGTGTTATTCTCCTGTTTGGCTCAGTATTAAAATTAGGTTTCTCTTTGTTTCTTCCTCCTATTTCTTTCCCTTCTGGAATTTAATCAATGATCTTATCAGTGTTTTAATATTTAGTATTTACCACTTTACTGTTAAATGTGCTTACATTTCTCAAATTTGATTTATCACTTTATTTTTTATTTAACATAGTATCTATTTATTTTGCAGGTAATTTTTTTGCAGGTAATTTTTTATTTTTTTAATTTAAATTCAATTAATTAACATATAATGTATTAATTAGTTTCAGGGGTAGAGTTTAGTGGCTTATCACTTTAAATGACATATTTTGACTCCTGGCAATTACAGATAAGGTAATGAGGTAAATCTCCTCAGGACTGCTGGCTTTGTGCACATTGTCTCTACACAGCTCTTGGGGTTGCCATTCACATCAGGGTCTAGGTGAGTGATATCCTTCAGAATTGTGATTTCTACAGATTGCATATCTGTATGCACAACTCTTGATTTACTCTCTGTGTTACATTCTTTTCTGTTTTGATTTTTGTTAGCTGAGATGTTTCTATATTGCCTAAGTGCTGTGTATTTAATACTGCCTGAGGTTTGTATTTCAAACTCAATTTGGCTGGGTGTAAAACCTTTGGTTCTCAGTTTCTCTCTCTTTTTTATTAATATTTATTTCTTTTAGAGAGTGTACAAGTGCAGGGAGGGGCAGAGAGAGAGAATCTCAAGCAGACTCCCTGCTGAGCATGGAGCCCTATGTGGGGTTCTATTTATGACCCTGAGATCATGACCTGAGATAAAATCATGAGTATATATATATACTATTCTATCATATATAGTATTCTATCACTATAAAAAAAATTCTATCATTTTTTTTATATTTAAAATGGAAATATCACTTTTATTGACAAGTTAGGGCCATGG
>NC_081574.1:23847216-23926954 GCF_022355385.1 Mustela nigripes
TGCCCACTTTGAAGCCAGTGGGGCACCAGTCCACAAACTGGATGGTACGCTTGGTCTTGATGGTGGCAATGGCCAGGGAAAGAAATAGGAGGAAGAAACAAAGAGAAACCTAATTTTAATACTGAGCCAAATATTCTATCATATATATATGATAGAATACTATGCAGCCATCAAAAGAAATGAAATCTTGCCATTTGCAAGGACCTGGATGGAACTAGAGAGTATTATGCTTAGCGAAATAAGTCAAGCGGAGAAAGACAACTATCATATGTCTCCCTGATATGAGGAAGTGAAGATGCAACATGGGGGGTTTGGGGATAGGAAAAGAATAAATGAAACAAGATGGAATCGGGAGGGAGACAAACCATAAGAGACTCTTAATGTCACAAAAGAAACTGAAGGTGGCAGGGGGGAGGGTTGTGGGATTATGGACATTGAGGAGGATATGTGCTATGGTGAGTGCTGTGAAGTGTGCAAACCTGGCGATTTACAGACCTGTACCCCTGGCCTTATTAGGGATGTCTTACTAGTATTATTATACACTACATGTTTATAAAAAAATTTTTTTTAATTATATAAAAAAAAAGGGAATGTAACACTCCGGCATCATATTTTTTTCACAGCAGCATTTAACACCGAAAATACAGTGGAACAACATTTACAAGATACTCTAAAAGAGAAACTAAGGGGGGATCCTGGGTGGCTCAGTGAGTTAAGCGGCCAACTCATGATTTTATCTCAGGTCATGATCTCAGGGTCATAAATAGAACCCCACATAGGGCTCCATGCTCAGCAGGGAGTCTGCTTGAGATTATCTCATTCATCTTTTGATGGACATCTAGGTTCTTTCTATAGTTTGGCTATTGTGGACATTGCTGCTATAAATGTTTGGGTGCACATGCCCCTTCGGATCACTACATTTGTATTTTTAGGGTAAATACCCAGTAGTGCAATTGCTGGGTCATAGGGTAGCTCTATTTTCAACATTTTGAGGAACCTCCATGTTGTTTTTCAGAGGGGCTTCACCAGCTTGCACTCCCACCAACAGTGTAGGAGGGTTCCCCTTTCTCCACATCCTCGCCAGTATCTGTCATTTCCTGACTTGTTAATTTTAGCCATTCTGACTGGTGTAAGGTGGTATCTCATTGTGGTTTTGATTTGTATTTCCCTTATGCCAAGTGATGTGGAGCATTTTTTCATGTGTCTGTTGGCCATCTGGATGTCTTCTTTGCAGAAATGTCTGTTCATGTCCTCTACCCATTTCTTGATTGGATTATTTGTTCTTTGGGTGTTGAGTTTGCAATGCTCTATAGATTTTGGACACTAGCCCTTTATCTGATATGTCATTTGCAAATATCTTTTCCCATTCTGTCAGTTGTCTTTTGGTTTTGCTGTTTCCTTTGTTGTGCAAAAGCTTTTGATCTTGATGAACTCCCAATAGTTCATTATTATCCTTGCTTCTCTTGCCTTTGGCGATGTTCCTAGGAAGAAGTGGCTACGGTGAGGTCGAAGAGGTTTCTGCCTGTGTTCTCCTCAAGGATTTTGATGGATTCCTTTCTCACAGTGAGGTCCTTCATCCATTTTGAGTCTATTTTCATGTGTGGTATAAGGAAATGGTTCAGTTTCATTTTCTGCATGTGGTCGTCCAATTTTCCCAACACCATTTATTGAAGAGACTGTCTTTTTTCCATTGGAATTCTTTCCTGCTTTGTCATAGATTAGTTGACCATAGAGTTGAGGGTCTATTTCTGGGCTCTCTATTCTGTTCCATTGATCTGTGTGTCTGTTTTTGTGCCAGAACCATACTGTCTTGATGATGACAGCTTTGTAATAGAGCTTGAAGTCTGGAATTGTGATGTCACCAACTGTGGCTTTCTTTTTCAATATTCCTTTGGCTATTTGAGGTCTTTTCTGGTTCCAGATAAATTTTAGGATTATTTGTTCCATTTCTTTGAAAAAAAAAAATGGATGGGATTTTGATAGGGTTTGCAGTGGATGTGTAGATTGCTTTAGGTAGCTAGACATTTTCACAATATTTCTTTTTCCAATCCATGAGCATGGAACATTTTTCCATTTCTTTGTGTCTTCCTCAGTTTCTTTCATGAGTACTTTATAGTTTTCTGAGTATAGATTCTTAGCCTCTTTGGTTAGGTTTATTCCTAGGTATCTTATGGTTTTGGGTGCAATTGTAAATTGGATTGACTCCTTAATTTCTCTTTCTTCTGTCTTGTTATTGGTATAAAGTTGCATTGATTTTATATCCTGACATTTCACTGAATTCCTGTACAAGCTCTAGCAGATTTGGAGTGGAGTCTTTTGGATTTTCCACATATAGTTTCATATCATCTGCAAAGAGTGACAGTTTGACTTCTTTGTGATTTCGATGCTTTCAATTTCTTTTTGTTGTCTGATTGCTGAGGCTAGGACTTCTAGTACTATGTTGAATAGCAGTGGTGATGATGGACATCCCTGCCGTGTTCCTGACCTTAGGGGAAAAGCTCTCAGTTTTTCTTCATTGAGAATGATATTTGTGGTGGGTTTTTCATAGATGGCTTTGATGATATTGAGGTATGTGCCTTCTATCCCTACACTTTGAAGAATTTTGATCAGGAAGGGATGCTGTACTTTGTCAAATGCTTTTTCAGTATCTGTTGACAGTGTCATATGGTTCTTGTTCTTTCTTTTATTAATGTATGACATTGATTTGTGGATGTTGAACCAACCTTGCAGCCCTGGAATAAATCCCACTTGGTCGTGGTGAATAATCCTTTTAATGTACTGTTGGATCCTATTGGGTAGTATTTTACTGAGAATGTTCACATCTTTATTCATCAAGGATATTGGTCTGTAATTCTCTTTTTTGATGGGATCCTTGTCTTGTTTTGGGAACAAGGTGATGCTGGCCTCATAAAATGAGTTTGGAAGTTTTCCTTCCATTTCTATTTTTTGGAACAGTTTCAGGAGAATAGGAATTAATTCTTTATATGTTTGGTAGAATTCCCCTGGGAAGCCGTGTGGCCCTGGGCTTTTGTTTTTTAGGAGATTTTTGATGACTGTTTCAATCTCCTTACTGGTTATGGGTCTGTTCAGGTTTTCTATTTCTTCCTGTTTCAGTTTTGGTAGTTTATATGTCTATAGGAATGCATCCATTTCTTCCAGATTGTCAAATTTGTTGGCGTGGAGTTGCTTATAATATGTTCTTATAATTGTTTGTATTTCTTTGGTGTTGGTTATGGTCTCTCCTCTTTCTTTCATGAGTTTATTAATTTGGGTCTTTTCTCTTTTCTTTTTGATAAATCTGGCCAGGGGTTTATCAATCTTATTAATTCTTTCAAAGAACCAGCTCCTGGTTTTGTTGATTTGTTCTATTGTTTTTTTTTTTTTTGGTTAATATTTCATTGAATTCTTCTCTAATCTTTATTATTTCTCTTCTCCTGCTGGGTTTAGGCTTTTTTTGTTGTTTTTTCTCCAGCTTCTTTAGGTGTAGGGTTAGGTTGTGTATTTGAAAATTTTCTTGTTTCTTGAGAAAGGCTTGTATCGCTATATATTTTTCTCTCAGGACTTTTGCCTGTGTCCCACAGATTTTGCCTTTGCTGTGTCCCACAGATTTTGAACTGTGGTGTTTTCATTATCATTGGTTTCCATGATTTTTTTCAATTCATCCCTAATTTCCTGGTTGACCAATTCATTCCTTTGAAGGATGCTGTTTAGTCTCCATGTATTTGGGTTCTTTCCAAATTTCCTCTTGTGATTGAGTTCTAGCTTCAGAGCATTGTGGTCTGAAAATATGCAGGGAATGATCCCAATCTTTTGATACTGGTTGAGACCTGATTTATGACCCAGAATGTGATCTATTCTGGAGAATGTTCCATGTGCACTAGAGAAGAATGTGTATTCTGTTGCTCTGGGATGGAATGTTCTGAATATATCTGTGATGTCCTTCTGGTCCAGTGTGTCATTTAAGGCTTTTATTTCCTTGTTGATCTTTTGCTTGGATGGTCTCTCCATTTCAGTGAGGGGAGAGTTAAGGCCCTCTACTATTACTGTATTATTGTCAGTGTGTCTCTTTCATTTTGTTATTAATTGGTTTATATAGTTGGCTGCTCCCATGTTAGGGGCATAGATATTTAAATGGTTAGATCTTCTTGTTGGGAAGACCCTTTGAGTATGCTATAGTGTCCTTCCTCATCTCTTATTATAGTCTTTGGCTTAAAATCTAATTGATCTGATATAAGGATTGCCACTCCTACTTTCTTCTGATGTCCATTAGCATGGTAAATTCTTTTCCACCCCCTCACTTTAAATCTGGTGGTGTCTTTGGGTCTAAAATGAGTTTCTTGTATGAAGTATATTTATGGGTTTTGTTTTTTTTCTCCATTCTGATACACTGTGTCTTTTGATTGGGGCATTTAGCCCATTTACATTCAGGGTAACTATTGAGAGATATGAATTTAGTGCCATTGTACTGCCTGTAAGGTGACTGTTATTGTATATTGTCTTGTTCCTTTCTGATCTACTACTTTTAGGGTCTCTCTTTGCTTAGAGGACCCCTTTCAGTATTTCCTGTAGAGCTGTTTGGTGTTTGCAAATTCTTTCAGTTTTTGTTTGTCCTGGAAGCTTTTTTTTCTCTCCTGTTTTCAGTGATAGCCTAGCTGGATATAGTATTCTTGGCTACATGTTTTTCTTGTTTAGTGCTCTGAATATATCATGCCACTTCTTTCTGGCCTGCCAGGTCTCTGTGGATAAGTTTTCTGCCAATCTAATATTTTTGCCATTGTATTTTACAGACTTCTTGTCCCGGGCTGCTTTCAGGATTTTTCTCTTTGTTGCTAAGACTTATAAATTTTACTATTAGATGACAGGATGTGGACCTATTCTTGTTGATTTTGATGGGGTATTCTCTGCACCTCCTGTTCCCTTTGCCTTATTAGGGAAATTCTGTACAATAATTCTCTCCAAGAGACCTTCTTCTCCCCTCTCTCTTTCTTCTTCTTCTAGAACCCCAATTATTCTAATGTCGTTTCATCTTATGGTATCACTTATCTCTCGAATTCTCTCCTCGTGGTCCAGTAGTTGTTTGTCCCTCTTTTGCTCAGCGTCTTTATTCTCTGTCATTTGGTCTTCTATATCACTAATTCTTTCCTCTGCCTCATTTATCCTAGCAGTAAGAGCCTCCATTTTTTATTGCACCTCATTAATAGCTTTTTTGATTTCAACTTGGTTAGATTTTAGTTCTTTTATTTCTCCAGAAAGGGCTTTTATTTCTCTGGACAGGGTTTCTCTAATATCTTCATGCGTTTTTTGAGCCCGGCTAGAACCTTGAGAATCATCATTCGGAACTCTAGATCTGTCATATTACCAATGTCCATATTGATTAGGTCCCTATCCTTCGGTACTGCCTCTTGTTTTTTTTTTGTTGTTGTTGTTGTTTGTTTGTTTGTTTTTGTGGTGCGTTTTTCTGCCTTGTCTTTTTGTCCAGATAAGAATATATGAAGGAGCAAATAAAATACTAAAAGGGTAGCAAAGACCCTAGGAAATTGTGCTTTACCCAAATCAGAAGAGACCCCAAATCGTAGGGGGGAGAAAAGGGGTAAAAGAAGTTCAGAAAAAAAAAGAAATTAAAAAAAGAAAACAAATTAAGAAAAATATAAAAAAGAAAAAAATATATATATATTAGACTGGTGACTAGAACAGGGTCACCTACTTAATTTGGGGAGTATTTTGGTCTCTTAGAAGAAACTACCTCCCAAAATTTTAAAGAATGGAAAACATAGATAAGGGTAAACACAATGAAGGGATGGAATATGACTATAAAGATGAAAATTTTTTTTTTTAAATTTCTAAAAAAGGAGTTGATAAGTTGGTTTGGAGAATAAAGAAAAAAGAAAGTGGAGAGAATTTGTTCAGGTTGGAGACTACAACAAGCCCGGTGCTAGATTTAGGGTGTATTTTGATCTATTAGAAGAAGTTGTACTTCAAATTTTTTAGAAGAAAAAACCTTATGAGTATACAAAAAATAAAGTTAGATCTACTGAAGGATAAAATATGACTACAATAATGAAGGTTCAAAAAAGATTTTTTTAAATAAAAGGTATTGTTAAGATAAACTAGTTAAGAAATGTTAAAGGAGGAAAGCTTAAGTTTTAAAAAAAAATTAGAAGAAAAAAATAAAATTAAAAAAAATTAACTTTGCAAAACTAAAGAATCATGGGAAGAAAGCCATGAATTCCATGCTTTGCTTCCTCCTCCTCTGGAATTCCGCTGTTCTCCTTGGTAAGTGAACTTGGTCTTGGCTGGATTTCTTGTTGATCTTCTGGGTGAGGGGCCTGTTGTAGTGATTCTCAAGTGTCTTTGCCGGAGGCAGAATTGCACCGTCCTTACCAAGGGCCACTTTAAGTAATTTTCTTGACTTCACTTTTGTTCCCTGAAGGCTTTCCATAGAGTTTTCTGGAGGACGGGAATGAAAATGGTGGCCTCCCAATCTCGGGCCTGGAGGAGCTGAGGCCTAGGGGCCCCACTTCTCAGTGCAGCCTCAGAGAAAAGTGCTCAATCACTGCCATCTCCCTGGCTTCTGGCTGCGCTCGGAGCTCACCCAGCCTGTGACCGATTCAAGGAAACCCGAGTTCAGAGCTTACTCCTTGGCCCTGTCTCTGTAGCTGGCTTCCCCTCTCTAATACCTGCGAACTCTGTGACACTCAGACACCTCTGATCCTTCTGTGACCTCGCAGGACCTGAGGCCATGCTGTCCCCGTGTGGGCTTCACCCCGGTTTAGCCTCTGGAGCGATGTCTTTCAGTGTAGCAGATTTAAAAGTCCTGATTTTGTGCTCTGTTGCTCCACTGCTTGCCCAGAGCTGGCCCCTCCCACAGCCGTCTATCTTCCCTTGCTTTAGATTCACTTTTTCGCTGTCCTACCTTTCAGAAAGTGGTCGATTTTCTGTTTTTGGAATTGTTGCTCTTCTCCTCTTCGATCTCCTGTTGGATTTGTGGGTGTTTGGAATGGTTTGATAAGCTATCTAGCTGATCTCCTGCTACCTGATGTTGTCTCAGCCTGCTACTTCTCCGCCATCTTGACCTCTCTCTCTCTCTTTTTTTTTTTGTTTAATGAAAGACTTGATCCTTTTTGCTGACAGACTAAAGGGATTATTTCTGTGGGTTTTTAAGATTTCCTAAGATATTTTTAGTTTTTTTCCTTTTTTGGGAACATACTTTTAATTCTGAAAAGCTTTCTTGAATCAGTTCTTCAAGTGATTGTGCTGTTTCAGTGCTCTGATTTTCTTCTTTCAATACTCCCCTTTGGGGGGAATGGTATCTCAGATCATCTTTGATTGTTTTCTGTAGTCATCATTTTTCCTTCAATCTCTTTAAAACTCTTCATTTCAATTCAATTTCATTTATTTCGATCATTTCTATTCTCTGTATTCTTTAGTGTGTTTTCCATAGTCTCTTTTCAACTCTGTACTTCTTTCATATTTACCTTCATTTCAATGATGATTTTGATTTTTTTTTTGTTTTTTTTTTCCTGGTTTTGCCCATATACATTTGACTTCTTTTTATTGTCCCACCCCTTCTTCCCTGAGTTCTTGTGTTTCCATTCATGGTCTTCTGTTTTTTATGTGACACCATCACTAAGTTTTATTTCATGGCAAAATACTTGGATAAATTTTTCATCTTGCCTTTGGCAGTGATATTTATTAGATAATTTTTAATCTGTACCCTAGTTTTGCTTTTCTTTTACACAGCTTATTATAGTTATTTTATATGAATCAGTAATTATTTATTACTGAATTTATTGATTTTTTTTGAATCAGTAATTTGTGGGATGTTCCTTTGGAGAACAGGGTAGGGACCAAAGTTATCTTGCAGGCTTAATAACCCAAAGAGTCTGTCTTCTGTTACCATAGAAGGAGATTGCTGCTACAAATATGGCTAACTGCCTTGATTCTTTTTTATAATGCCACCTTTTTTATCGCCTGGATAGACTGGATCCAGGAAGGCTTCTGGTGACATCCTGTTTATCTCAGTTCCTAAAGGCATTGTTTCAAACAAAGTGTATAATTTTAGTACTTCAGAGTGACTCTCTGGCCTTGAGGACATGTGATTTTTGCCAACACTATCTGAACTCAGCCATCATTGTGCCTAGCTATATGACTTGCTTGATCTCTGCTGTTTTGAATTTCTACACATATTTTTTGGGGTCTAGAGTTTATGTCTGCTTTTTTCCTAGTCTTGCTGAAGATAGAATTTGTGTTTTACAAAATTATTCTTATTGCTTTTAGTGTCCTTTCCAGGAATAGTGGTGAGAGATGCTGTTTATGCAACTATGGTCATACCATGGTATTGGCATATCACCTAATAGTACTCTAGTCACATATCTCTCATGGAGCTACAAGACTTTTCTAAGACTTGGTAATAAGTTAATACATATTTTCAATGCTTGCTACATTTTTTTATTTTTTTAAAAAGATTTTTATTTATCTATTCAACAGACAGAGATCACAAGGAGGCAGAGAGGCAGGCAGAGAGAGAGGGGGAAGCAGGCTCCCCGCTGTGCAGAGAGCCCAACACAGGGCTAGATCCCAGGACCCTGAGCCAAAGATAGAGGCTTAACCCAGTGAACCACCCAGGTGCCCCTACATTTTTTATTCTTAACATATGTTTTTTTTTTTTTTAAGATTTTATTTATTTACTTGACAGAGAGATCACAAGTAGGCAGAGAGGCAGGCAAAGAGAAAGAGGAGGAAGCAGGCTCCCCGCTGAGCAGAGAGCCCGACGTGGGACTCGATCCCAAGACCCCGAGATCATGACCCGAGCCGAAGGCAGCGGCTTTAACCCACTGAGCCACCCAGGCATCCCCTTAACATATGTTTTACATATGATATATCAGTAGGAGATGCCAATGTTTGGCAAATGACATCACTCCAAATATGTAAAATTTTCTTTTCCCTGCTTTTGTCAGTCGTAGTAGATACCACTAATATTGGGGTAATTAAGGTTACTTAGAACCATATGGTCAGTGCTGGTTAGTAGGTTGGAGTGGGTCAGAACAGGTGCTTAGGTGGACCTTGGGTATAGAGTTGTTAACAGACCTTATATTACTTTCAAATGGTACCTGGGAAAAATCAGAAGGCAAAACAATAATCATAGGCTTTGTGGATGACCTGGGATTTCCCCATGTTTAATCATCATAAAAATGTGAAGAGTACTAAGTGTCCCTCATATTGAGAGTGAAAGTGATTTTGAGAAAAATTGACATCAGACTATTTATTCATTTCACTTGACAAGAATTTATAAAGCATCTTTCATATCATATGCCCTAACCATGGATTGATATAAAAGAGAATACAAATGCACAAGAGTATACAAGTGGAAAATGTTAAATGATGTAAGGAGGAAAAATTTACTTCATTTAAGAGTATATCAGGAAATATTCCCCAGAAGAGGTATTATTTGAAGGTATCAATTACATAGTATGTATTGATTTCAAGGGAATAGTATTCTATTGTTTAAAGAAAGAATGGGGTCCTTTAACAATATGCAGATAAGATAAAATGTAGTCAGTTACCCTATGAATCTTTCACACTGGGAGAAAGCATCCAGTGACCTTCTAGCTTTAGTTTTATGACTTAATAGATAAATGTCAGTGTAGTATTTTTACTATATCAACATCTTAAGGGAAATGTTCACATGTACTGTGCTTTTTTAAAAACTAGAAGTAGAGAATTTCTAAAATATTTCACTAAAATTGCTTTAATGATTAGCATTCAACTCAAATGCCAATGTCAGGGAAAGCTGAAAATGAGCAAGAGTTTACATGACTGGGAAAAGTCTTCGGGGTACTACCTAGTAATACTTTCAGAAGACAGACACACACACAAAGGCACATTTAAATAGAAGGGGCTTGTTAGTGCTCCTTAGAATAAATAAGGAGCACTATTTATTCTATATATAAATAGTGGTTTACATGGTGGTTTACATGGTGATCACTTCATTTGTTTTGGGAGCCAATTAAAAGGATTCTAGGGCGCCTGGGTGGCTCAGTGGGTTAAGCCGCTGCCTTCGGCTCAGGTCATGATCTCAGGGTCCTGGGATCGAGTCCCGCATCGGGCTCTCTGCTCAGCAGGGAGCCTGCTTCCTCCTCTCTCTCTCTCTGCCTGCCTCTCTGCCTACTTGTGATCTCTCTCTGTCAAATAAATAAAAATAAAAAAAAAAATCTTTAAAAAAAAAAAAAAAAAAAAATAAAAGGATTCTATAGGTGTTTTCCTTTCACCGGACCAGCACTGAACAATGGAGGAAGCGCAAGAACTGGAAAGGTCACATCTTTATGTTCTGAAAGCTTGAGTGGTTTCAAAGTGCAGAGGTCCTGTGCATGCAGAAAGATCATTACCTGCTGTGTCTCTTGTTTTCAAAATTCTTAATCAGGTTATCCGCAGTAAGAATACTTTTTCTTTTGGTTCCCAAACAATGAGGCATTTAGAACAGCAGGTCACCCGAGAACAGCATCAACCAACATTAGTAAGTTGAGAGTACCATTGGGATGAGAGGAGAATCGGCAGGACTGCTGTTCTTGTTTATCCTCTGTTATTTTTTTTTCCTTCTTCTGGGTTCATTTTCTAGAGAGTCTCTTTTCATTGCTTGTGTGCTCATCTGTGCAGATTTAAAATGCCTTGGTGGTGGCAGAGAGTAATTAGTATATAGAGCTTGGAAACTCAACTTTTAAATTTTATTAATGGGCTAAGTTGAGTTCTCCTTTATCTTTTAACTGACCCCAAGAGCATTAATGAAAAGTATCTAAATATGAATACAGGTGTAGTAATAAAGGAGAATTATCAGTCACCCTTAATTTAATTGGTGTCACCTTAGCTTTTAGTAGGGTAATAGGATAGTATTGCCACCTGCAATCATTCAAGACTACCTTGCTCACTAATTAGCTCACTTAAAAAAATTAAATGACCTTTCAAAAGTGAGTAAAATAGAAGCCAGTAAGAACCATTAAATATATATATGTTTGTGAAATAGCATTGGCAGAATATTAAATTATAGAATTTGAGTTTTGAGGGACATTAGTGATTCATTTTGTGCAACATCTGCCCATGAATCTCTTGAAACACTCTCTTGGTACACAGTCTTTCTAAAACTCTAGTAACTGGAGCTTATTCCACTGTATCTGATACTCCAAGGTCTTTCATCTAGTTGCGTTAATTCTTACCATTCTCTGTATACAAAATACCCTATAGAGATAGAATTATGACTAGGAAGGGTATTTCATGCTTTTGGCTAAAGGTGCAATTTACTCAGTGTTTATTGTATCTGCATTGAACTCTATTATTACTACTTTTGTCATGTAGAATAACACAAAATGGTTGTGCTGCTTCTGAGGAACTTGTGGGATTTAGGAAGAGACATACAAAGAACTCCATAAAAAGGTTGGATATTACATCATATGAGTTGAACACATTTGCTAAAAATTATCAGTAACCATGAACAATAGACAAAGGCAAATGTAACTACATATCAAGCTAGTGGGATTCTCTTGTTACTCAGGAAAAGTTTTTGTACTAAAGAAGTCTTCAAAATGACATTTTTACTTAGGAGACATACGGCTTATTTCATTTAAGAGAAATTCAGAGCAGTTCACCAGCTTTGCTGTATATGTTCATTGAAATACTTTAACAAAATATGTAATTTTGATAGTTACCTGCCATATCAGAAATAGCTCCAAGAAAGTATTGTGGGCTTTTCACTTTAATGACTACAAAGCAGACAGTGCTTCTCCTAAACACTAATCCAAAGCATGTTCTCCCGTAATGAAAATGGTTCCTTTTCCTTTCACAGATAGTACATCTCCAAATGAGAAAAAATCCTGTTTAAGGGCCAGATTATGAGCTATTGATGACTTCAATTGATTTTTCTTGGAACAGCTTGACTTCCAAGTATTTTTCTAATATATACGTGAGATTTCAGTAACTATTTCAGTAGATTTGATTGTGTACATTGTAATTGATAGTTCCATGATTCAACCCAACTCCTTACTAGTCCATATCTTCCTATTTGCCTGCATAAACTTTCTATTATAAGTAATAATAATAATTAATGCTTATATTTGCTTCTCTCTTACTATTTTTGAGAAATTGTGTGAAGAACATTGAAGAACATTTCATTTTTGCCTGAATACTACAAGTTCTATTTTTTGTTTCCATTCTATAGAACAGAGATTAAGATAAAGGGATGGATTTCTTGATAGAAGACAAAGGGGCGATTTAAACTCAGATTTATTGGACTCCAGAGCCAAAAATGGCAGTAGAATTTCTCACCTGGAATATATTTCCAGAATTAATTTCTTGGAACATACTAGTAACTTTCCATTTCTATACATTTGCTTATTTTTCCTTCAAACTGAATGGTCTGTACTGCTCATATAACTTTGCATTTTCAAATGCTGATTTGTGTGCCTCTCCTACTTTGGTGAGATCAGTGAGACCTATTCCAGAATTAAAAAAATGGACCTGTACTGTGAAGTGTTAGTGTCAAAGTGTAGCGTCCTTTTTCTCAGGTTTGGCATAATCTTCATACTTTTAGTATTATGTTGAAAAAGTCAAGGGATTATCCTAAGAATGTAATTTTAAACAATCTCTGAAATTGGCCTCGATGTTTGAGGCCAGAAGTCAGGGAATCTTCAACCTATAAATGCTCTTTCCTTTCCATTTTGTAGGCTTCCCCCTAAGTGGATAGCACCATAGAACAATAGTGTCAAAAGACACATGTATATGGCATTTAGGAGTCTGTTTTCAAGTTGCTACTGAAAATAACCCATGGACATTGGTTAGGAATTAGGCATACTTTTTCTACACTGAATATTTTTTCAGTTACAACTTTCTTCCTATAGGGTAAATGGAAAAAATACTAAGATCTATTTCCTTAATCTATAGGGTTTTTGGTCTGAAATTTATTGACTATATGTATTAGATTATGTCTGCTATGAGAACAGTCTTCCAAGTGCCACTTAGAAATACAGGTGCTTGTAAGAAAGTGCTGTGGGCATTCCGTTTGAAATACTTGGTGTTGACTATGTCAAGGATGAAGACCATGTTTCTTATATGATATTGTAGGGCACATCTGCCAGCAAATCCCTGATTGATGAATTGACTTTATTGAAGTACTGAGCTGGACTGGAAGTCAAGAGATCTGTTTAAGCACTCTCTTTGTTACCCATTAGCTGAGGACCATAGACAAATCTATGGTAGCCTTACTTTTCTCAACTGTAAAACCTGCGAGCTGTATATGATGGTCTTTAAACCATCTTCCAGCAACTGTGGTTTAAAATTGCATAAGATCTCTTGTTCTTCTATCCACTAGATCTTTTCTCTATATAAAGTAGTTCTGTAGGGCCTTTCCTATTTTCTTTTGGATTGAAGGGAATAAAAATATGCCACCCCAAAATATGCCACTTTGACATATAGATTCTTTTGCATTGAAGGCAATTGAGAATCAATAGATGCAGAAAGATGCCTCAAAGCTTCTCTTATCTGACTAAATGCAGAAAATTCTGAGCAGTGATGACAAAGATAAATCTTCTTTCTGGGGGAATTTTATCCACAAAGATGAAAAGTTGGCATCAAGAGTCTGTACAAACAAACCTTACTTAAATAACCTTTATCTTCCTTTAGTTTCCCCATAGATTTTCCTTACACAATTTACTCCCTTGGAGTACAAACCCTCCTTTCCTTTCTCTAGTTAGTTCTCCATAATTTATCATCCTTTGTTAAAATAGTATATAAGCTTCCAACTCTTTCCTTTTTTTTTAATTTTTTTAAAGTTTTTCACTTCTTTCCTATGTGGCCCCATACATGTAAAATTCAAAGCATCAGTTATATTTATATGCCTTTTTTCCTTCTTTATTGTGTCATTTTAATTCACAGGTCTTCAGACACAGAATATAAGAGGTAGAAGAGAAGTTTTTCTTGTTCTGCCTAGTGCTTAGAATGAAAATATTTCCCTCTGGTTTACAATAATGGTGAATAGGATTCATTCTCTCTCCTCCACTCCTACATTTTGAGGATTCTACACCTTAAAGAGTTTCCAAGCTCATATTTACCCCAACAGTGCTATCACTGGAATGCAGCCAGAACTTTAGGATTTGAATACTTATAAGCTACTCATACTGTCATAAAGTAGGTAAGGTAGAAATTATATTATCTCCTAGCATGGGTATACATAGCATGACATGGCTTGTTGCCAGCTTTATTTCACATCTATTTTCTGGCTTGATGTTCTATATAGGGTCACACTCTATACACATTAAATATTAAATAGGGTCTATACACATTGAATAAATAAAAATTAAATATTAAATATTAAATAGGGTCAATTCTATACACATTAAAGCCACCTTATTTCTGTATTACTAAATGATTCACAAGGATCCAAGTTGTTTTAAATTACTCTGGGACAATACCTTCGGCTTCCTGAGAATGCAAAATTATGTCTTACAGTTGAAAAGCATTTGGCTTAGAATCAGAAAATCTACCTTTTGGTTCAAGCTCTGGTACTAATTGGCAATAGATCACTTAATATCTTTGAGCCACAGTGTCCTAAACTTCAAATCCATGGCTTTGAACTAGATGGTCTCTTAGACCTACCCTGAATATAAAGTTTGCTCTATGCTTTAAGCCCATAATTTAGTTTAATACTCTGATAATAACACACTTTCAGGCAGTTACTTGGAGTAACATTCAATTTTTATAGAATCTTCAGATAACTGGAAAAGGAAAGAATTTTATTTCGGCATTGTTGTCCTGACGATTGGAATATGTCTCAGGTCACATTATAATTCTTAAAGCAGTATAAAATAGAATGAAAACCTAAAGTAATATGGTTAGCCAATAATAAAGACAATGGTCCTGTCTCAGAATAGACCAGCTATCTATTTCTAGAACCAAGTAGAGCTGTGCAAGCAGTTCTGCATATGGGCCAAGATACCTCTGAAGGTAGAAATACAGTTTATATAAAATTATTCACTTACATTTGCCAACAAATGCAGAAACATCTGAATGCTCAATTTTAGTCCATTCTTTAGTATGTAAAATACTCTGGGTTTACTTGTCCTTCACTCTTGATTTAGAAAGAAGAGAAGTCTTGTTTTTACTGAATATGAAGAAGCCTCAGGGAAGTCACATCTCATCTATCAGTTCCTGAGAGCTTTGAAATGCAAATCATACTGCTGCTTCTTACCAACAACTTAATTTGGGACAGGATTGATTGACTAGAATGTTTGCTAATCAGTTTGAAGCAAGACTAGGCTAGGGGCCAATGGAAGTTTGCCAGAACCTCCCTTCCAAAGACAAGGTCGACAGCTGGTCTCATTTTGGAAATGCTTTTGCTCATTATCTTATCATTTTGTCCATCTACATCTCAAATTACAATAGTTATTTTTGAAGGCACTGCAGAGAAAAGAAAAAAAAAAGACCACATACACCTTAGAGATATGGAGTTAACAATTCTTTGAAAATTAGGTTACTTTGTTATAAATTTAATCCCTTCCCTCCTCCTCACTCCCTCCTTGGTTGTTTTTTTTTTTTTTTTTTTTGAGTTCCTAGGTATATTGACAGTTATGAGTTATTGCTGAGCTCTAATCTTTGGATGTGGCTAATATGTGGCAACATTTGCTGGCGATGAAAGGAAAGCAACTTTGATTTGGTCATCAGAACCAAATTTGTGTTCTTTGCATCACCCTCCAAACTATTCTTTGTATTATTCTCCAAATATTTAAAGTAAAATCAGGTAATTGTGCCCAAACCAGGAAGTCACTGAGGTGGCAGAATCAAAGGATACATCCATTGCAGAGCCTGAAACTTAAGTAGGCACTAGAAGGATGATAGGAATACCTGAATCAGACAGGATGTGGGACAATAGGGGATGGTAGAGTCTTTGGAAAACTAAAAGTCTATGCTTCTCCTGAAGATTTTCAAGTTTAGATGTGAAAAACAAATACCGTGCTCATAAAACAATAAATTACAGATTTTACTTACCAGGTCTGAATAGAGTTTGAAGAACTATTTTCATTCTTATTTCAGAGATATCTATGCAATTCACTATCTTTCCCAATTTGACAATAAGAACGCATAGGAGATAGAACTAAAATTTATTGCGTGTCCTAAACATCAAGCATCGTATTGGACATTTGAACTCATGTGGTTGCCTAAATCCTCACAGTGACCATCTGTGGTGGACAGTGTTATTCCCATTTCATATATGGCAAATTTCAATATCTGAGTTTAGGTAACTTATGAAAGGTTAGTGAAAAAGTCAGGACTTCAGGAAAAACTCATGTTCTGTCTTCACTTCTACCATTAGGAACTTGATCAAGCTATTTAATCCCCTTGTGCCTCATTTTAAAAATGGGCATATTAATAATTTCTTCACAGGAATTAAATTTAAAGAATTTTTAAAGTTATGAAAATGTTTCTCAGTCATGCTTTCTTTCTTTTTCTTTTTCTTATTTTTAAGATTTGTTTATTTATTCTAAAGAAGGAAATGGAGGGGCAGAGAGGGGAGAAGAGAGAATCCCAAGCAGACTCTGTACTGATCATGGAGCCCCATGTTTGGCTCAATCCCATGACCCTAAGATTATGCCCTGAGCAGAAACCAAAAATCATTGTTCAACTGACTGTGCCACCCAAGCACTCCAAAGTCATACTTTCTTAATATATTTATTGAATATGAGAGTATGACAATGACTCTACTGAGCAACCATCAGCATATCAGGTGTTAGAATTGTTTCTGCAGTGGGGTTTTAGGCAAGGTACCCAATTTCTTTTACCTGGATTGTATTGTAATTTATATTCAGTTGACAGGCTGGCTAGAATTTGGGGTATGGCCTGTGGCTGTGCCGTGGCTGAGGAATGCTAACACATTATGGTTATTGCAATAAAGAGAGTAATATTTATAAACTAAGGAAGAACAGTGTATTGGTGTTCTCCAGAGAAACAGAACAGACAGGATGTACACATGCATGTGTTTATGTGTTCATGTGTATTTATTATAACGAATTGGCTCCTGTGATTATACAGGCTGCCAAGGTCCTAAGTCTGAGTCTGAGTTTCCTGAAAACTAGGAGAGTGGATGTGTAAATTCTAGTCCAAAAGCCTCCAGATTCAAGACCTAAGAAGAGTACTTGTTTCAGTTCACATCCAAAGTCAAAAAAGAGTGATGTTCTAGCTTATGTGGGTGGGAGGAATTCCCTTTCACTTGCAGGAGGGTCCTTTGCTCTATTCTAGCCTTGAGCTGATTGGATGAGGCCCACCTACATCAGGAAATGCTTTACACAGTCTACTGATTCAAATGTGACTTTCCTCAGAACACCCTTGTGGACACACCTAGAATGTGTGTGTTTGCCTAATGTGAAAAACGCTTGCTTAAATATCTGGGCACCTTATAGTCCAGTCAAGTTGACACGTAAAATTAATCATCACAAAAAGTAATTGGAATAACTATTACTGAACTAGGAAATAATGTGACGTTAATAGAGTAGTAGAGAAAGGTAGTATGTTGAATGAGTATGTGAACTTGAAAGAGGATAAGCATGTGCATGTTGAAGAATGTTGTTGGCTGAAGAATTTCAATTATGTGCTCACATAAGGCAGCTTTCCCACAGGAAACCTTGGCAGTTATTCAGGTGTTGGACACTTTGAGAGCATTCTACCACTGACTGACAGGGAATGTGCATGTAAGCAGCATTAGCTAATAAATTTGCAGGCACTTCTATCAAAAGAACTAGTGAACTAGCCCAGACACTGCTGGATCCCATGCAAAGAGCCCTGGAGAATGGTCATTCTCTGAGGTATTATTATACTCTGAAGTATTATTATAAGGAATTGGCTCATTCCTTATACCTCAATACCTCATTCTCTGAGGTATTGCATGATACTTAAAATATATATACTGATGGCCTGGCTTTGTATTCAGTTGGGGCAAGGTATAGTTTATTCACTACCAACTGATCTTCATTTATCAATGTCATATATTCTCAACAAAATTATCCCTCTCCTACCTCATGATACCCACCTGCCACAACTCCAGCTTTTGAAATTCCAGCTCTCCACACAACTAAATGTGGCTGGAATAAAACCCACACAGGCACCCTGCTTGGTCTTGCTTTAAATTCATGATCACTAGCCAGGGTTGGCTTCATAATTTGCAGGGCTAGTGCCAGATGAAACCACTGGGCCCTTTGTTCAAAAGGCAGGAAAGAAGTCATAAAGTACACTAAAATAAACATAAAGCTTTTTCACTTTAAGAATATTTTATGACTTATAAACCATAACACAGGGTAATTGTGGCTCATGAGTAGTAGGAACAGACATTTGTAAATTGAAAGAAAATTAATATTTTTGATGTTATAATGTAATACAAAGAAATTTAGATTCTTAAAACATTCTTTTATAAACATTTCGAGTCAATGTAATTAAAATCAACTTCAAGTAAATGCAAGACTAAACTTTTTTTTTAAAGTTTTATTTATTTGTTAGAGATCACAAGTAGGCAGAGAGGCAGGCAGAGAGAGAGGGAAGCAAGCTCCCTGCTGAGCAGAGAGCCCAATGTGGGGCTCGATCCCAGGACCCTGAGATCATGACCTGAGCCCAAGGCAGAGGCTTAAACCCCTGAGCCCCCTAGATGCCAGAAGACTAAACATTTTTTTTTTTAAAGATTTTATTTATTTGACAGAGAGAGAGAAATCACAAGTAGGCAGAGAAGCAAGCGGGGGGGGGGGGGGGGGAAGCGGGCTCCCTGCAGAGCAGAGAGCCCGATGCGGGGCTCGATCCCAGGACCCTGGGATCATGACTGAGCCAAAGGCAGAGGCTTTAACTCACTGAGCCACCCAGGCACCCCAACATTTTTTGATAGATTTTAATTTTGAGAAGGATCTTTCTAGTGGTGCAGCTGTTACTGGAA
Organism: Mustela nigripes; assembly: GCF_022355385.1. Taxonomy (NCBI): domain Eukaryota; kingdom Metazoa; phylum Chordata; class Mammalia; order Carnivora; family Mustelidae; genus Mustela; species Mustela nigripes. Next base: position 23,866,166 of record NC_081574.1, read on the forward strand.
CTTTCAAGAGTTTTTTTTTTTTTAATACTTTGACTAAACTGGCCTGTATTTCTGGTAAATTATTTTGAAATACAAATTTTAGTACTTCTGAAACTAATGATTCTTTTTGAGCAGATTTTCTAAAAATATTTAATTCTTCATAAAAATCATTTTCAAATAAATCTGAATTTAATTTTAGATATAAATTTATATAATAGCAATTTAATATTTCTTCTGGTATTTCTTGTAATGCATGGATATTGTACCAGTAACTGAAAGTATATGTAATTCAAGATGTTAGTTTATACGCTCTCTTGCTGATTCTTCAACTGCAAGAACAAAATTGTTTTCTTCATTAGTAACCAGTTCATCTGAAGCTTCATATGAAAATAATATTCCTTTCTGCTGAGTGTGATGATTTTTAATTTAATTCCTTTTTCTAAGCCTGTGGCTCTTTGCTTTGTGATGTTATAGCACATTTTGAAACTAGAGATTCTAAACTTTTTGAAGAGTTCCAATAACTCCCTTATATGCTTTACTGCAATTTTCATGTGTATGCTTTTATTTTATAACAGTTTTACTGACAAGTTTGCTGCCTGAGAGCCAGCAATTCCCATCTTACTGCTGGGGCCAGTGAGTTGATACTTGGTCAGACAGTGCAGGGCAAGCTCCAACAGAGGGGCAAATGGCTTCCCTTTGTGGTTCCAGGAGCTGCTTCCATGCAGAGTTCTTTCTTTCTTCTGGGGCCCCTACCACTTGAGCTGCTGCCTCTGTAGTTGTGACTGCCATTCTGGGTGGCCAGCCTCGATTATGGTGCCCCAGACTGCCCTGAGACATCCGTCAGGCCACCTGCGGTGCGAGTGTGCAGCCCTCCTCTGGATTGATTCTGTGCATACACGGGCTACCACACTGGACCACAACCATTTGTGTGTGCGGCATCCTGACACATCTGTGCTCATTCATGTGCTCCATTGTCCCACTAAAACTTCCACAACATGAGTTCCAAGATAAAATTAAGAATTTCAAGATGGAGATACCAAAACTTTAAACCAGTCATAGGTTTCTTCTGTGTATAGGGTCCTGTGTAATTGTATAGGTCACCTGTCAGTGAAGATGGCCCTATCACCCCCAGTGGACCCCCACATCCTGCTCTTTCCATAGCTTCTTCATGCTTGTCTGAGGCTACTTCAAAGCCTCCAACATTTCCTCTCCCATCCTTGATCTCATTTGATGACCTTGGGCCATATTTCACTGAAAAACAGAAACAGAAGTACTAAGATGACAGTTTCTATAGATGGCTACTGCCTCATTAACACAGCGAACTATCTCCGTGTGCAAAATTCTACCTTCTCTCCTGTTACTCCGTCTGTTACACAGGTGCGCTAAGTCTCAGCATTTCCTTCCAATTCCAGAAGTTCTCTCCCTGCCTCCTCCAGCACTAGTCATTACCTCTGTACCACAGTGTTCATACCAACACACAGTGGAATTTCTCCCATCTAAAGGTCACCTTTCCTGATCTTCTGTTTCCCTGTAGCTACTGCCCCATTTGTGTTTTCTTCAGAGTAGAATTCTTTGAAAGAGTTTCCATGTTGACTGTCTCCATTTCTTACTTCACCTTACCTCCCAAACTCACTTTAGTCAGATGTTTACTTTCAAAGAAACTTGTAGTGTCACATATACTAATGACTCCCATGTTCTTGAATCCAGAGGTCAGTTTTTAGTACTCTGACCTGACTAATAGGATTTGTACAATTGGTAATTTTCTCCTTTCTTACTTCCCTCCTCTCCCTTTCTTCCTGACTCTCCTTTCTTCCCTTCCCCTTCCTTCCGTTTTATTTTTAAGTAACCCCTGCAGCCAACATGGGACTCAAACTCACAACCCTGAGATCAGGAGTCACATGCGGTGGCAACTGAGCCACCAGGCTTCCCCATTTCCTTTTACTTAAAACACTTTATCCCTTAGTTTTATGACATCATGCTCCTTGCTTTAAAGACCATTTCTACACTGATGACTCCAGATTCAAATTTTAGTCCAGACCCTGTCCCTGAGCTCTAAACTTGCGTATCCAGCTATGTTGGAGACAGTCCTTGTACTTGTACTCTCTGTCCCATGAACTACGTTCAATCTAACAGCAAATTCTTGGGCACCACTTTTGTATTCTGACCACTTCATATTCTGACCGATACTATGCTGCACCTTGGTCCAAATCACTATCATCTTGCCCTTGAATTACTGCAGTAGTCTCCGAACTAGTCTCTCTCTTCTATTTGTACTTCTCGACAGCCTATTTCCTATGTAGGGGTCCTGTTAGAAGTAAGGTCTAGAAATAGCAGTCCTTTGTACAAAACCTCCTATGGCTTCCCACCCCATTCAGTAAAAACCAAAGACCCTACGACAACATAAGACTCGTACTTCCTGGTGGCCACTCTGCCCTTCTTCCTGAATCTCCTACACTCTCCTCTTGTTCATCCTGTTCCATACACCTTGCTACTTTTCAGACTTGTGAGGTTATGCTCTTTCTTCTGGGCCTGCGCTTGGAATATTATTTCTCCAGATACCCTTGTGGATTACTCCCTCACTTCTTTATGTCTTGCTCAGCTGAACTCTTCTCAGTGAGGCCTTCCCTCATGACGGTGTTTAAAATGGCAAGCTCCCACGCCCTTTCTCTGCATGCCTTTATTTTTCTTCATGCACTTACCATTTTTTGGTTTTATTTACTGCTTTATGGTTAGAGCCTAGAGGTGCTTGCACATACTGGCATTCAATACAGATTTGTTAATTAAGTAAATACATAGCCTTTTTAAAATCAATGTGGGATGGAAGATCTGTCTCCGGGATTTTGTGATCAAAAAGTCCTGTTCAAAATAACAGAATTTTGTGGTTCTTTGTAACAGGTCTTAAAATCTTTCTGAGGAGTTTTCATACTGTATGAGGTATCACTTCAACGTGACAATATACTGACCTTATGATCTTGTGCTAATTAGCATATTGTGATATAACCAAATGATAGGAAAGAAAAAAAGATTGCTGCCATTGTGACTACAGTAGTCACTGTACATATTGGATATGACTGCATGAGCCGTCAGGCCCTGGAGCATATGAGCACTTCTGCAGGAAGCCTGATCAACTCTTTCATACAACTGTGATGGTATTTGTGGTAAAGAAATAGCAAATATGCATCATGCAGTGCTTGAAAGAGCACCAAGGGCTTTAGGGTAGAAAGCCATCCCACTTCCTTTCAGCAGAGCATGAAATCACCCTATTACCTTTTACCAGGTTATTTAGATAAAGGGATAAAGGGATCATGCCCATTAATAAAACATCACGCATTCTTGTTTCTTCAAGGGACATGATAACAAAACGGTGCTATTTCCCTGTTCTGCCTCCTTCTCCACAAGTAGGGGGCACTTTGCTGTGCTGCATTATAGCGAGCATGTGTTGCCGTGAGGGTTTTATTGTTTGTATAGATGACTTTGAAGTGGGTTTTCTTGTTGTGAGGGTTTCTTCAACATCTGCCTCATAGAATCTTTTTCTCCCTGGCTAATCCATGTCTGACCTGGAGAGAAGGTAATACAAATACTGCCATACACATCACAGTTGTCAGGCAGTCAGGTTGCTGAACGATATCGTAGGTGGTTTTCTTTGCTTTTCTGGGATAGGATTTGTTTTAATTGATACTTTGTTATTCTGGCAGGCTTGTCTCCTGGCCAAGTCACACTCACTCAATGATTTTATTTTAATTTCTGCCCTTTTGCTCAGTTGGTGAAAATTTTCCCACCCCCATTTTATTACCAACCAATTTGAATGTCCATTTAGTGTCTGACACTCAGTTTTGAAACAGAATTTTGTTCAGGACTTCTGCACAGCTGCTCACGTAGACATTAATTACAATAAAATAGTAACAGCCTGTTAGGGAGGTTGCCTTGACATAGGAATCCAAAATGCCCTAATGGATATACAAAAACCCCTGAACATATCACAGGAGCTTAAAAATAAGAATACTAAAAATAAGAATTCAGGTGCTACCTGAATGTTTGGGCCCAATCCATATTTTGGATGTTTCTGTATAGTTGAACATCGACAATGCCAGTATATTGAAAAAATCCCACTTAAAATACATTTTGGGGATTCCAATTTTAGTTAAGTAAGTGTTTTTAGTTTTTAAACTTGGGACATGAGATGTGCATCACCATTATTTATAATAAACAAAAAACCTAAATATTTAACAAAAGAAATAGTGAAGTATGGCATATTTACACCATGGAATATCACACAGCGTTTGACACTGTGTTTAAATGGGTTTTTAATGATGTCAAGTAGTTATTCTAAAAGAGCCAGGGAAAATAACAGGGGATGGTGATTGTATTCCATGTATGATCACTGCTATCTAACACTAAGCATAGAAAAAACACATTAAAACGTTGAGGGCTGCAACTGTGGGGTGAGTTGACATGATTTAAAAAAAAATTTTTTGCACTTCAAGTTATATTTTTTGTTGACACATAGAACATTCTCATCATGGATCCAAAGAAATTTCAAGATTATCTTGATGATAGAAGTCAGTGTCTCAGAGCCTCCCAGCTGAGGCAGGTAACAGATGAATGAGGCAGGGGAGCTGTAAGTCTTGGGGAGCAAGAGCTCCGTAGAGTCCACACCATGTAGAAACAGACAAAGGCCCCTTAGTCTCAGCTAACTGGTGCATTATAGGTCTTTCATAATCTGTCTTGGTAGTTATTTTCCAGTTTCAAGAGCAACAGGATTTTTACACAAAACTTTTACACAAAAATTTACACAAAATTTTTACACAAAACTTTCTAGATTTAGCTCTTGGGAGTTTTTGTTTGTTTGTTTTTTGGCTTTTTTTTGAAAGCAGCATGTAGGCCAAACAAAAAAGACCAACCTGTTTACCTCAGGTTAAGTGAACAAGTACATGTCACATTTACATTATCCCAGGAAATATCTGAAATATTTTAGTGATAAGTATAGCTCCGTATTGACTATGAATTCAGTAGTCCTTACAGGGCACATCCCTATGCACAGTTTAGGACATTTCCTCTTCTTCCTTCATCTATCCTTCTCTTTCTTTTTTTCCTCCCTTCTTGTTTCTTTTTTCCCCTTTCCTTCCCCTCTCTCCCTTCCAGTTTCCATGAATGTCCTATGCCTTGAAGATTGCCCAGAAGTATTAAACAGATAAACTGCATGGAACTGTCAGGGTCAGAGCAAGGATGTCTAGTTCAGTGGTTTTCTAACTGTTTGGTCTTAAAACTACTTTTCGTGCTTCAAAAATTATTGAGGACTTAGAGTGTTAGGCTGGTTTAGTCAGAGTGTATGACTCTAGATCTTAGCGTCATGAGTTAGAGACTTGCCTTGGGGTTAGAGTGGACTTAAAAAAAAAAAAGGATGGGAAGGAAGGAAGAAAAGGAAGGAGGGAGGGAAGAAAAGAGGGAAAGAGAAAAAGAAGAAGCCAAATTGGTGAGAAGGAGCTTGAGTCATTAAAAAAAAAAAAAAAAAAAAAAGTATTGAGGACCTTAAGGGCTTTTTTTTAAAATTTTTTTTAATTTTAACTTATTTATTTATTTTTTTAAATTTTTTATTTTTTATAAACATATATTTTTATCCCCAGGGGTACAGGTCTGTGAATCACCAGGTTTACACACTTCACAGCACTCACCAAAGCACATACCCTCCCCAATGTCCATAATCCCACCCCCTTCTCCTAAACCCCCTCCCCCCAGCAACCCTCAGTTTGTTTTGTGAAGTTAAGAGTCACTTATGGTTTGTCTCCCTCCCAATCCCATCTTGTTTCATTGATTCTTCTTCTACCCACTTAAGCCTCCATGTTGCATCACCACTTCCTCATATCAGGGAGATCATATGATAGTTGTCTTTCTCTGCTTGACTTATTTCGCTAAGCATGATACGCTCTAGTTCCATCCATGTTGTCGCAAATGGCAAGATTTCATTTCTTTTGAAAGCTGCATAGTATTCCATTGTGTATATATACCACATCTTCTTGATCCATTCATCTGTTGATGGACATCTAGGTTCTTTCCATAGTTTGGCTATTGTGGACATTGCTGCTATAAACATTCGGGTGCATGTGTCCCTTTGGATCACTACATTTGTATCTTTAGGGTAAATACCCAATAGTGCAATTGCTGGGTCATAGGGCAGTTCTATTTTCAACATTTTGAGGAACCTCCATGCTGTTTTCCAGAGTGGCTGCACCAGCTTGCATTCCCACCAACAGTGTAGGAGGGTTCCCCTTTCTCCGCATCCTCGCCAGCATCTGTCATTTCCTGACTTGTTGATTTTAGCCATTCTGACTGGTGTGAGGTGATATCTCATTGTGGTTTTGATTTGTATTTCCCTGATGCCGAGTGATATGGAGCACTTTTTCATGTGTCTGTTCGCCATCTGGATGTCTTCTTTGCAGAAATGTCTGTTCATGTCTTCTGCCCATTTCTTGATTGGATTATTTGTTCTTTGGGTGTTGAGTTTACTAAGTTCTTTATAGATTCTGGACACTAGTCCTTTATCTGATATGTCGTTTGCAAATATCTTCTCCCATTCTGTCAGTTGTCTTTTGATTTTGTTAACTGTTTCCTTTGCTGTGCAAAAGCTTTTGATCTTGATGAAATCCCAGTAGTTCATTTTTTTCCCTTGCTTCCCTTGCCTTTTGCGTTGTTCCTAGGAAGATGTTGCTGCGGCAGAGGTCGAAGAGGTTGCTGCCCGTGTTCTCCTCAAGGATTTTGATGGATTCCTTTCGTACATTGAGGTCCTTCATCCATTTTGAGTCTATTTTTGTGTGTGGTGTAAGGAAATGGTCCAATTTCATTTTTCTGCATGTGGCTGTCCAATTTTCCGAGCACCATTTATTGAAAAGGCTGTCTTTTTTCCATTGGACATTCTTTCCTGCTTTGTCGAAGATTAGTTGACCATAGATTTGAGGGTCTATTTCTGGGCTCTCTATTCTGTTCCATTGATCTATGTGTCTGTTTTTGTGCCAGTACCATGCTGTCTTGATGATGACAGCTTTGTAATAGAGCTTGAAGTCCGGAATTGTGATGCCACCAACGTTGGCTTTCTTTTTCAATATCCCTTTGGCTATTCGAGGTCTTTTCTGGTTCCATATAAATTTTAGAATTATTTGTTCCATTTCTTTGAAAAAGATGGATGGTACTTTGATAGGAATTGCATTAAATGTTTAGATTGCTTTAGGTAGCATAGACATTTTCACAATATTTATTCTTCCAATCCAGGAGCATGGAACATTTTTCCATTTCTTTGTGTCTTCCTCAATTTCTTTCATGAGTACTTTATAGTTTTCTGAGTATAGATTCTGTGTCTCTTTGGTTAGGTTTATTCCTAGGTATCTTATGGTTTTGGATGCAATTGTAAATGGGATTGACTCCTTAATATCTCTTTCTTCTGTCTTGCTGTTGGTGTAGAGAAATGCAACTGATTTCTGTGCATTGATTTTATATCCTGACACTTTACTGAATTCCTGTATAAGTTCTAGCAGTTTTGGAGTGGAGTCTTTTGGGTTTTCCACATATAGTATCATATCATCTGCGAAGAGTGATAATTTGACTTCTTCTTTGCCGATTTGGATGCCTTTAATTTGCTTTTGTTGTCTGATTGCTGAGGCTAGGACCTCTAGTACTATGTTGAATAGCAGTGGTGATAATGGACATCCCTGCCGTGTTCCTGACCTTAGCGGAAAAGCTTTCAGTTTTTCTCCATTGAGAATGATATTTGCGGTGGGTTTTTCATAGATGGCTTTGATGATATTGAGGTATGTGCCCTCTATCCCTACACTTTGAAGAGTTTTGATCAGGAAGGGATGCTGTACTTTGTCAAATGCTTTTTCAGCATCTATTGAGAGTATCATATGGTTCTTGTTCTTACTTTTATTGATGTGTTGTATCACATTGACTGATTTGCGGATGTTGAACCAACCTTGCAGCCCTGGAATAAATCCCACTTGGTCGTGGTGAATAATCTTTTTAATGTACTGTTGAATCCTATTGGCTAGCATTTGTTGAGTATTTTCGCATCTGTGTTCATCAAGGATATCGGTCTATAGCTCTCTTTTTTGGTGGGATCCTTGTCTGGTTTTGGGATCAAGGTGATGCTGGCCTCATAAAATGAGTTTGGAAGTTTTCCTTCCATTTCTATTTTTTGGAACAGTTTCAGGAGAATAGGAATTAGTTCTTCTTTAAATGTTTGGTAGAATTCCCCCGGGAAGCCGTCTGGCCCTGGGCTTTTGTTTGTTTGGAGATTTTCAATGACTGTTTCAATCTCCTTACTGGTTATGGGTCTGTTCAGGCTTTCTATTTCTTCCTGGTTCAGTTGTGGTAGTTTATATGTTTCTAGGAATGCATCCATTTCTTCCAGATTGTCAAATTTATTGCCGTAGAGTTGCTCATAGTATGTTCTTATAATAGTTTGTATTTCTTTGGTGTTAGTTGTGATCTCTCCTCTTTCGTTCATGATTTTATTTATTTGGGTCCTTTCTCTTTTCTTTTTGATAAGTCGGGCCAGGGGTTTATCAATTTTATTAATTCTTTCAAAGAACCAGCTCCTAGTTTCGTTGATTTGTTCTATTGTTTTTTTGGTTTCTATTTCATTGATTTCTGCTCTGATATTTATGATTTCTCTTCTCCTGCTGGGCTTAGGGTTTCTTTCTTGTTCTTTCTCCAGCTCCTTTAGGTGTAGGGTTAGGTTGTGTACCTGAGACCTTTCTTGAGAAAGGCTTGTACTGCTATATATTTTCCTCTCAGGACTGCCTTTGTTGTGTCCCACAGATTTTGAACCGTTGTATTTTCATTATCATTTGTTTCCATGATTTTTTTCAATTCTTCTTTAATTTCCCGGTTGACCCATTCATTCTTTAGAAGGATACTGTTTAGTCTCCATGTATTTGGGTTCTTTCCAAACTTCCTTTTGTGGTTGAGTTCTAACTTTAGAGCACTGTGGTCTGAAAATATGCAGGGAATGATCCCAATCTTTTGATACCGGTTGAGTCCTGATTTAGGACCGAGGATGTGATCTATTCTGGAGAATGTTCCATGTGCACTAGAGAAGAATGTGTATTCTGTTGCTTTGGGATGAAATATTCTGAATATATCTGTGATGTCCATCTGGTCCAGTGTGTCATTTAAGGCCTTTATTTCCTTGCTGATCTTTTGCTTGGATGACCTGTCCATTTCAGTGAGGGGAGTGTTAAAGTCCCCTACTATTATTGTATTATTGTTGATGTATTTCTTTGATTTTGTTATTAATTGGTTTATATAGTTGGCTGCTCCCACATTGGGGACATAGATATTTAAAATTGTTAAATCTTCTTTTTGGACAGACCCTTTGAGTATGATATAGTGTCCTTCCTCATCTCTTATTATAGTCTTTGGCTTAAAATCTAATTGATCTGATATAAGGATTGCCACTCCTGCTTTCTTCTGATGTCCATTAGCATGGTAAATTCTTTTCCACCCCCTCACTTTAAATTTGGAGGTGTCTTCGGGCTTAAAATGTGTTTCTTGGAGGCAACATATAGATGGGTTTTGTTTTTTTATCCATTCTGATACCCTGTGTCTTTTGACAGGGGCATTTAGCCCATTCACATTCAGGGTAACTATTGAGAGATATGAACTTAGTGCCATTGTATTGCCTGTAAGGTGACTGTTACTGTATATTGTCTCTATTCCTTTCTGATCTACCACTTGTAGGCTCTCTCTTTGCTTAGAGGACCCCTTTCAATATTTCCTGCAGAGCTGGTTTGGTATTTGCAAATTCTTTCAGTTGTTGTTTGTCCTGGAAGCTTTTAATCTCTCCTTCTATTTTCAATGATAGCCTAGCTGGATATAGTATTCTTGGCTGCATGTTTTTCTCGTTTAGTGCTCTGAAAATATCATGCCAGCTCTTTCTGGCCTGCCAGGTCTCTGTGGATAAGTCAGCTGCCAATCTAATATTTTTACCATTGTATGTTACAGACTTCTTTTCCTGGGCTGCTTTCAGGATTTTCTCTTTGTCACTGAGACTTGTAAATTTTACTATTAGGTGACGGGGTGTGGGCCTATTCTTATTGATTTTGAGGGGCATTCTCTGAACCTCCTGAATTTGGATGCTCGTTCCCTTTGCCATATTGGGGAAATTCTCCCCAATAATTCTCTCCAGTATACCTTCTGCTCCCCTCTCACTTTCTTCTTCTTCTGGAATCCCAATTATTCTAATGTTGTTTCGTCTTATGGTGTCACTTATCTCTCGAATTCTCCCCTCGTGGTCCAGTAGCTGTTTGTCCCTCTTTTGCTCAGCTTCTTTATTCTCTGTCATTTGGTCTTCTATATCACTAATTCTTTCTTCTGCCTCATTTATCCTAGCAGTTAGAGCCTCCATTTTTGATTGCACCTCATTAATAGCTTTTTTGATTTCACCTTGGTTAGATTTTAGTTCTTTTATTTCTCCAGAAAGGGCTTTTATATCTCTCAAGAGGGTTTCCCTAATATCTTCCATGCCTTTTTTGAGCCCGGCTAGAACCTTGAGAATTGTCATTCTGAACTCTAGATCTGACATATTACCGATGTCTGTATTGATTAGGTCCCTAGCCTTCGGTACTGCCTCTTGTTCTTTTTTTTGTGTTGAATTTTTACGTCTTGTCATTTTGTCCAGATAAGAGTAAATGAAGGGGCAAGTAAAATACTAAAAGGGTGGCAACAACCCCAGGAAAATATGCTTTAACCAAATTAGAAGAGATCCAAAATCGTGAGTGGGGAGAAAGGGGATAAAAAGAGGTTCAAAAAGGAAGAAAGAAAAAAAAAAAAACAAAAAGAAAAGAAAAAGAAAAAAAAAAGAAAAGAAAAGAATTTTTAAAAGAAGAAAACACCTAAGAAAAAGGTAAAAAAATATATATATATATTAGATAAACTAGTAAAAAATCGTTAAAAAATAAAAAGGTAACAGTTAAAAAAAAAATTTTACCCGAAGGCGAGAAAAAAAAAAATGAAAAAGAAAAAATTAAATTAACTGCAAGACTAAAAAAAATCACAGGAAAAAAGCCATGAGTTCCGTGCTTGGCTTTCTGCTCCTCTGGAATTCTGCTGCTCTCCTTGGTATTGAAACCGCACTCCTTGGTAGGTGAACTTGGTCTCGGCTGGATTTCTTGTTGATCTTCTGGGGGAGGGGCCTGTTGTAGTGATTCTCAAGTGTCTTTGCCCCAGGCGGAATTACACCGCCCTTACCCGGGGCCGGGGTGAGTAATCCGCTCGGGTTTGCTTTCAGGAGCTTTTGTTCCCTGAGCGCTTTCCGTAGAGTTCCAGAGGACAGGAATACAAATGGCGGCCTCCTGGTCTCCGGCCCGGAGGAGCCGAGAGCCCAGGGCCCCACTCCTCAGTGCGCCCTCAGAGAACAGCGCCCAGTTACTCCCGTCTGCCTGACCTCCGGCCGCGCTCCGAGCTCACGGAGCCTGCGACCGGTTCAAGGTAACACGGAGCTGCGAGGTTACTGTCAGCTCTGTCTCTGTAGCCGGCTTTCCCGTTCCAATACCCGCAAGCTCTGCGACACTCAGACACCCCCGATCCTTCTGTGACCCTGCGGGACCTGAGGCCACGCTGACCCCGTGTGGGCTTCGTCCCGGTTTAGCCTCTGGAGCGATGTCCCTCAGCGGAACAGACTTTTAAAAGTCCTGATTTTGTGCGCGGTTGCTCCGCCGCTTGCCGGGAGCCGGCCCCTCCCCCCGGGGTCTATCTTCCCGTCGCTTTGGATTCACTTCTCCGCCGGTCCTACCTTTCAGAAAGTGGTTGTTTTTCTGTTTCCAGAATTGCTGTTCTTCTTCTCTTCGATCTGCAGATGGATTTTCAGGTGTTTGCAATCTTTAGATAAGCTATCTAGCTGATTTCCGGCTAGCTGAAGCAGTCTCAGCTTGCTACTTCTCCGCCATCTTGACTCCTCCCCAGGGCTTTTGTTTATATAGGATATAAATTTATAAAGTCATAAAAACATATAAAATTACATATTTATGAACAAGTTTGTAAATGTTTATGCTATTATAATTTAAAGTGGAAAATTCAGAAAGTATTAATAGCTACCATATGTAAATAAATATTTTTTGTTAAAAATTAAGTTTGAGGGTGCCTGGGTGGCTCAGTGGGTTTAGCCGCTGCCTTTGGCTCGGCTCATGATCTCAGGGTCCTGGGATCGAGTTCTGCATTGGGTTCTCTGCTCAGCAGGGAGCCTGCTTCCTTCTATCTTTCTGCCTGCCTCTCTGTCTACTTGTGATCTCTCTCTGTCAAATAGATAAATAAAATCTGAACTAGAGTGTATCATGCTTAGCGAAATAAGTCAAGCAGAGAAAGACAACTATCATATGATCTCCCTGATATGAGGAAGTGGTGATGCAACATGGGGGCTTAAGTGGGTAGGAGAAGAATCAATGAAAGAAGATGGGATTGGGAGGGAGACAAACCATAAGTGACTCTTCATCTCACAAAACAAACTGAGGGTTGCTGGGGGGAGGGGGTTTGGGAGAAGGGGGTGGGATTATGGACATTGGGGAGGGTATGTGCTTTGGTGAGTGCTGTGAAGTGTGCACAGACCTGTACCCCTGGGGATAAAAATATATGTTTATAAAAAATAAAAAATTAAAAAAAATTAAGTTTGAATTTAAAAAATATTTAAAATTTTAAGTTGAAATTTATTCAAAATTAATTTGCTTTTGAAATTTTATCGAATTTTTATTTTTTGTTTAATTTTTTAAAACATTTTAAAGATACTAAAATAAAATTGTGAAATAATAATTTACATTTTTCCGTATCTCCTTAATGTGTAGCAAGAGATCTCTTGTTTTGGCATTTGATCTGTTGTGATACTTACCGTCTTCCATCTCTGGAAAGCTCCACTGTATTTGTGAGAGAATGAAAGTAAACATGTCAAATGACTCCTTACTATTGCTATAAAAGTAGTTTTGACCTTCTGTCATCACTGACATAATCTTAGGATCTTTAAGGAACCCTGCTTGCACTTGGAGCCGTGGTCTAGGTCCTTTTGTAAGCTAACCCAGCCAGCAAACAACATGAGGCTGAGCACTTGCCCCTTCCCAGTCCCTCATCTTCTCCATCAGCCTGCCGGAAACAATTCATCCTTTTGAATTTAAGGAACTGTTACAAATATCTGTGGGAGAGAGAACATATTAAGCTGTTAACAGCTATCAGTTCTTTAGTGTGAATAAATTTAATTCATTTCAACGTTAGAGAACACAAGAGAGAAGGGCCTGAAATGGAGTACGGAAAGGTCCCTTTCCCAAGCTCAACTTTTTATGTTTCACTATGGGGCCTGGCCTTGGAGCAGACTGGTTTCTGGATACTTCATTCAAAGCTATGAAATAAAGTCATTCCCCTATCTCTTTCAATGGCTTATCTTCAAAAGCTGCCCAAATTGTAGTACTTCTGTGGTTGCTCACATACAGTTTGGAACTCACCGATCCAGGAAATAGGATGAGTTACAATTACTAATAAAAAGCCAATCAAAATAAAACCCATTAATTTCTATGAAAAGTATTTTTACTGATAATGATTCAGGAAGCTCTTCAATAATATGTCTTTATCCTATTTTGTCCTTCAACTTCCTTTAAGCCTAGAAATGCCTTATGTTGCCTTAGCCCCTGGTACTCTTTCTTAAATATTTTTTTCTCTCCTTATGACTTACTTACCCTGGGGACATGCATTGTTGTTTCTTCATTTCTAAGAAAGTAACCATTCTATTTGAGCATCTGTGCTGAGACATCCTTGGAAATTAAATTCTAGTGTTAGAATATAGTGTTGGATAATGATGACAATTCAGTGCACTGGTAGTTTCCACAAATGGAATTACAAACCTGGTTAATCGGGGTGCAGGCGAAGCAATCAACTCCAGCCACTGATAATTGTCTCTTTGCTTTGTAAGTGTTGATATCTTCCCAAGCTGGCTGTTGCAAGCATATTCAGAGAAAAGGGCTGACTTCTGCTTTGTGGGGTGCATCTCATCGGATTGTTGGCCTAGTCACCTAGTCTTAGGTCCCTGAACTGTGAGGGATCTGCTGAGATTGGGCCACTCTAGGGGTGAGCTAAAATTGTGGTTTTGGTGAAATGTGTGAGTTTAGTTGGGTGAAGTAATTTATGCTGATGGAGTAGTGCAAGAGGTCAAGGATAGTTTGAGAAATTGGATGCACAGAAGTTAGAAGCAAAATCACTGATGATGCAGATTATGGGGGAAGGTGAGAGTGATGATTGAGTGGTGGTGAGGGACCAGATTCTGGGTGCAAAAGGACCCAACTGCAAACTGATGGGGCAGTGTTTTGTGTTCTGGAGGAACCATCGGTTGTGAGTGGTGAATTTAGTGCCATGACTCAGCTGTGCAAGATTCTTTCCACATTAACCATGTTCAAACAGACATTTATTTGCTTATGACCATCATATCAACATACCTCTGGGTTATTTATCTTTTTAAAATTTTGCTTATAAAATAATTTTGGAAAAATGCTTCTTTGCAAGGAATATAATCCATGGACAGTCAGGAAAAAATAATACCTATGAAATCATCTGATTGTGGTTTGTCTATCATTTTTAAGAAAAGTCTACCAGTGATTGCTAATGTTTCACCACCAGGAGTATAGGCCAGGCATTTCCTCTCAGCCTCACTTGCAGGAAACCCTGATATACTGTATCGGCTTCAATCTTTCGGGTGGGAACTCTTCAGGGGAGCTCCTGCCCCTCTGGTGGTCAGAGCAGCTGCTTCTGACAGAGTCTTAGTTTGGACAATTCGTGCTCAGAACATATCAGAACTAACAGAGACCTTCTGCCTTACTAAGAAATTAGTTTTTTTAAAAGGAGAGTTTGTGAAGAAAATGCACAACTGTCCACAAGCGTTTTGGGAGTGGAACAAGCACTCATGGATTTTCTCTTCGCAGAAATCTCTATGGACTGCTTCTTGTTCATGGGGAGAGTGTCTTTTTGTCCGATGCAGTTCCTGCCTCTTCATGTACACACTTGTCCATCTTCATCTTTGCCATCCAGCCACACTGGTCCTCTTTTAGATCTAGTCGTGCCCTATCTCCTCCCGCCTGAGGCGATGCTGATAGTGTTCCCTCTGCCAGGAATTTCTTCCCATCTACTTAATCTTTACATCTTTGCTCACAATTCTATTTTCTCCAGAATCCTCCCCTTAATCTCCAAACTTTGCTGTATTCCTCAAGTACTCTGTTCCCTTCTGACACAGGGTACATCTCAGTATGCTATGTTATGTGTTTTAGTTGATGTGATTTTCTGGTAATGTTTTCTCTCTACTGGACTTAGAGCAAGTCTTTTCTCTCCCCCTCCCCTCTCTTTTTTCTTTTCTGTGCATTGTTATATCCTCAGGTCCTGCCACACTGTCTGTCACATAATTGGCATTCAGTAAATACCAACACATGAAAGATTGAATGAACAAGTGAGCTTTTATTGAGTGCCTTCAAGTTTTCAGACACTGTTAAGTGATGAGACTATATCAGTAGGATGCTTGGAGTTATTTGTTACACAGCCATAGTAACTGGAACAGTGCTAATGTAACACTTGAGTAGACCTTGAAAGAGGATATTTTTTTTCTTTTGGCCAGACAAAACTGGAAAAGCCATGACTTTTCAGAAGGCCAAGAAGTTCAGTGTGGTCAAGAAAACAAGGTTGTAGGATAGATTAAGGAGGTGAAAAATGATGCAGTGAGAAAATGTGCTGGATGGTTTAGTGAAAACCATAATGTTCTTGTCCATTAATATAGGTAATGTTCTTCCAGACCACTGCTTTCAATAATGTATTTCTTTTCATTGAGAAAGTTTATGTCATAGAATTTCTGGAGGCTTTCTGAAATTTTCATTGGGCATAAGACAGGACTTCAGATTATTTTAAATTTCTTGCAGTTCTTTGTTAGTTAACTTTACTCTCCAAACCCAACTAAAATTCAACTTTTCTTAAATGACAAGTTAGAGTTAAACTGATGTGTACTTTCAATTTTTGGGAAAAAAAAAAAAAAAAAACACCCTGTTATTCCTCATGAGTATTCACATCCAGTTTCAGCATTTTTTTTTTTTTGGGGGTGGGGTGGGGTGAGAGCAGAGTTGGGAAGGAGAAGCATCTCATCAGAGTATCCTGGATACTAATACATTTTATATATAATTTTCCACAGTGGTATTGATTTTAATCAGCTTTCAAGATGAAGCACCACATTTGTCAAAGCAGAAGACCCAAATGTGCAATTTTTTGTTAGTGGAAAACTGGCCATAATGAATGTGCTAAAATATGTTAGTTATCTATTAACCTCAACATGCAAGAAAGCACTAGATCATTAGTTTGTCTTATGAACAAACAGTGGCTGCAGCCTGACCCACTATAGGGGAAAGCCGATTCAGCAGAACGAGTGGCCTGTGAAGATGGCAGTTTGTGAGAAATGCCTGGCTAAGTGTGAAGCAGGGATACTATTAAATGAATGCATATGGTACATAGTGTAATTATACCACTCATGGCAGGAAAGCATCACCGTTTTATCAAATGGTGAGCTGTGTCCATCTGAATTCATGGTATCGCCCGTCTTGGGATACTGTGTGAGTTTTGCAGTCCTGGAAAGGTTTCAGGTCAAGTTTTGATTAATTTTTGGTGGTTCTATTTGGTTATTGAAGTGTAGCTTGATTGGGTGTATTTTTTTCCCCCTTTTCTTTTAAGCTCTGACAATCTTGATTAAATTTCCCCTTGAGGAGTAGGAGGAAAACAGCAAAGTAACTGCCAAAACCTCTTTGAAATGAATGGCTTTAAGTAGTTTGAACATACCATCCCAGAGTCACCTCTCTGGAAGATTAGTGGAAGGCAGCAACGCCACGAAGATCATGGTACCTGCCAGCTGTGGATTTGTTCTTAATTGATTGTAACACAGTTTGCTCCTAAGGCTCAGATGCAGGGTTTATTTCTATTTTTCTCACACTGCTTCTTATCTTACAATCAAACAACTGTTCGTCTACTTGACACAGTTGGATTCAGTGTTCAGCATTTAAAGTGTGTGGGTGACGGGTTCAGTTTTGTGATGCTGCTTTAAATTTTTACTGTAAGAAACATAAACCAAGTAAACCAAGTTCTGGTATAGGTAAGGCTTTGTACTCAACAAGCATCTACTTATGGGCCATTCCCAGGCTGTGGACTATGATGAATAGAATTTCACTCACAGCTGCCAAAGAGAAGTCTACATGGTCTTTGACCGATTTAGCTGCACATCTTATGCAAATTGCCTACAACCCTATATATTTACATTTGTGCTCTTCTTAACCAGAAGTACAGTCTGTAGTTAGCCCTTAGGGGAGGTTTTAATGGACAAGCACTTGATTGATTTCACGGTATTCAGGATTGATTTAATACATCCTTG
Source organism: Mustela nigripes (assembly GCF_022355385.1). NCBI lineage: Eukaryota > Metazoa > Chordata > Mammalia > Carnivora > Mustelidae > Mustela > Mustela nigripes. The sequence continues at coordinate 23,883,558 of NC_081574.1, forward strand.
TTGAGCACGAGTTATGTCCCAGGACCAAAGTTGCACACTGGACTCAAGAAAGCATAACGCTTGCTCTCGAGGGTTGTCACAGACCAATGCTCTAGAAACATGTGAAAGTATGAAATCCAGAGCAGGGAGGAACCAATGCGGTGCAGGTCCCAGAGATGGGGTGTTGTATTAAGGGCTGAGTGTATTAACTACACTCTCTACACTGAGAGTGTAGTTACTTGTTTTTATATATGAAAATTCTTTACGGGAAGATAAAATCTTCAGGATTGAAAGGCATTTTTATTTTAGTGAATTGGTCACCAATTTTCTTTGAGCTTATAAACATGACTGTGGAATGTTAGCGGGATAAGAAAAAAAAATTACAGGAGAGAGGCCTTGCTTTATTATTCCAAAAATGACTGACACACAGGGAAGACACAAGATGAATTTTAATTTTAAGCAGAGAAAGACAACTATCCTATGATCTCCCTGATATGAGGAAGTGGTGATGCAACATGGGGGCTTAAGTGGGTAGAAGAAGAATCAATGAAACAAGATGGGATTGGGAGGGAGACAAACCATAAGGGACTCTTAATCTCACAAAACAAACTGAGGGTTGCTGGGGGGAGGGGGTTTGGGAGAAGGGGGTGGGATTATGGACATTGGGGAGGGTATGTGCTTTGGTGAGTGCTGTGAAGTGTGTAAACCTGGTGATTCACAGACCTGTACCCCTGGGGATAAAAATATATGTTTATAAAAAATAAAAAATTAAGAAAAAAAAAGTAAATTGAGTAAGTTATATAAAACCATGAGGTAGAAGAATCTTTTCTAGAATAGTATTTATCTTTAGTTCAGAAAGCAAAAATATGAAGCAAGGGGGGTGAATTACCCTGAATTATATTAATGTGTGCTAGTCCGACAGAGACACACAAATAAACATATATGTGTGTATACATATGAACACACACATGTGCACACACCCTAGGGCTGCAGTAACAAATTACTATAAACTTGATGGCTTAATTCAACAGAGATTTATTCTCTCATGGGTCCGGAAACTAGAAATCTGAAATCAAGCTGTGGTGGGACTCTACTCTCTCTGAAGTCTTTTCCTTGTCCCTTCTGGCTTCTGGTGGATCTAGACATTCCTTGGTTCATGGCTGCATGACTCCCTCTCAATCTCTATTAATCTTTGCCTCCCTCTTCACATGGCCTCCTCCTCTGTGTGACTTAAATCTTTCCTGCCTTTCTCTTATAAGGAAACTTGATTTGATGTAGGGCCCATCTGGATTACTTAGGATGATCTTATCTTGAGATCATTAACTTAATTATATCTGAAAAGGCCTTTTTTTTCCTAAATAAGGTCACAATCACAAGATCTGGGTGGGCATATCATTTGAAGGTAGTGGGCAACATTTAACTCACTATATACAGACATGCATACATGCGCATGTGTATGCAATAATATACATGTGATATATACAAAATATATATTATAAATATATATAATTTTTATATATAGAATATATACAAAATGTTTAAAAGTATCATGTATGTATGTGTGTATATATGGATGTATACCTATATATGTATGTATGCATATTATATATAACATATATATGATAAAAAATTGTTAGTAAAAAACATTAACCTTTCTATAGAAAAATTAGCCAAATAGGGGAGCAGATAGTTCTCCAAAAAGGAAACACTAAATAGTTAATTAAAAACGTAGAGGTGCCTGGGCGGCTCAGTGAGTTAAGCCTCTGCCTTCAGCTCATGTCATGGTCTCAGGGTCCTGGGATAGAGCCCTGCATCAGGCTCTGCTCAGCAAGGGGCCTGCTTTCCCCTCCTCCCAGCCTGCCTCTGCTTACTTGTGATCTCTCTCTCTGTCAAATAAATAAATAAAATCCTTAAGAAAAATAATGTAAACTAGGGAAAAAAAGAAAACTAGGTTCAAAAGCATGAATAATGGAAGACATGTAAATAAATTCACAAGATACAAATATTTTTACCTATTGAGTTGATAGAATTAAAAAAAAAAAAGACTTATTGAGGGTAGATTGAGATAGGTATTTTCAAACACCTTGGAAGATTTCTACCTGAGACAGCCTTTCTAGAAGCAGTGTGTCAGAATGCAAAAAAAATTTTAAGTAAGTGTACGGTTTTTTATCTTGCAATCATCTTTCTAGGATTCAAGATAACCAGACATGTAGATAAAAAGTGACAGCATTTTAATGAATTACAGAATATCAACATATTATTTATGCTACCAATTATAATAGTGAAAGGGCACATTATGCAACCATTAAAATCATGTTTTGGAAGAATGTTTAATGACATGAAAAAAATGTTCATTATATACCGTCAATTTGAAATATAAATATCAAACTGGATATGCAGTATGATCTCAGTTTTGTAAAAAGAATTCATATGTATTTAGATATACGCACATCTAAGGACTAGAAACAAGCTGTCAAGGTATTACCAGCAATAATTTCAAGATTACAGAATTAGAAGTGATTTTAATTGTCTTTATTACTTATTGAGTCTTCCAGATTATTTTTGTAACACACAAAATGATGTTCTTGAAAACAATTACTTATTTTTCTGGCCTGTGGTGGAAAATCAGAGTAAAATTTGAGTAAGTTGTCTCTCTTAAGAATAATCTGTATTTTATAGGATTATGAATGAGATCTGCCTTAAAGTAGGAGATGTTTAATAGAATCATGGTTTTTGCAGTTGGATGAGAACCTTAGAAGTTTTTGGTCCAACTTCTTCGTTTATAGATAAGGGAAATGATCCACAAAGGGACTGCCACTCTTGACCAGAAAAAGCACAGCTCATGAGAAGCATCTCTGTTGGATTTTTTGGAAAGCTGCCTGTATTAGTCATCTATTATTGTGAAACAAACTATCGCAACTTAGTTGCTTAAAACAGCACCCATTTATCATCTCAGTGATCAAGAATTTGGGCACAGCTTGCCTGGGTCCTCTTTTTCAGTCTCTCTCCCAATGTTGTTGACCAGGTCTGGGTCTTATTTGAAAGACTTGTTTGAAGAAAGATCTGCTTCTAATCTCATGTGGTTTTGGGCAGGATTCAGTTACTTCTGGGTTGTTGGACTGAGGGCCTCAATTCCAAACTGGCTATTAGTTGGAGTCTGTGTTCAGTTCCTTGCCACATGAATCTCTCTTGTATGGCATCTGCTTCATCAAAGCCAGCAGGAGAGTATGTCGACAGGCAAGATGGAAGCCACAATCTTATGTAGCCTCATCACTGAAGTGATATCTCAACCACCTTTGATGTATTATGCTAGACAGACACAAGTTGCTAAGCTAGCAACACTCGAGGGAGGGGGCTACCCAAGAAGATAGATGGGGAGTATTGAAAGCATATGTGTGGGAATATTGAAAGCATCTTAAAGTCTGTCTGCCACACTGGCTGTCTAAAAATCCTAAAAGTTATGGACAGATATGTGAATAACATATTTATTTAGAAATAAGATTGTAGGCAAGAATCTTGTATCTGTATAATCAGTGCTTAGTACATAGTGATGTGCTATATATGTTTGCTTGTTCAATTTTTCATTCATCTAACAAATATTTCTCATGTACTAACTTTGTGTTAGGTACCTTTTTAGGTGTTGGGATATGTCAGTTAACAAAACAAAGGCCTCTCCTTCATGGAGCTTACAGTCTCATGGAGGGAGACAATTACTTCATCAACAAGTAAATATATATTTTATCTGATATGGAGAATAAACAGAGCAGAGAGAGATAAGTAAGAAGTGGTAGAAGGAGAGTGAATATGAGGCGGTTGCCATTTACATGCCATGGTCAGGGAAGGAAGTACCCATTAAGGGGATATCTGAGCACAAAGTAAGGGGAGTACGGGGACCAGTCATGAGAACATCTAGAGATGAGAGATGTGATTCTCCTATCTCTGAGAATGTGCTTCTCATATCTCTGATGGCCTTCTAGGGGTGTAAGTGACCAACAACCATTTATGCTCTGAAAGGCATCACTGTTTATCAGTGACTGAGCTTAGCAGGGATTCAAAGGCAGACACATTGTGGGGAGATGAAGTACCCCTCTGTTGGACAGTCTGGGCTGGAGGATTCCACTAACAGATCTTGTAGAAAGTGTCTTAGAACTGCACTACCTTCCCTCAGTACGCCTGTCCTTCCCTCTCTTCTTCATCAGGATCAGACCCGGACTGTGCTTTGGCAGCGCTCCCAGCCTTGTCCAGCCCTCTTCCCCATCTTTCCTCATAAACATTCCTCCCAATATATTTCTTGCATGTTAAATGCCATTTTGGTGTCTGCTACTCTGAGGATACAGACTGACTTGGTTCTAGACCCTAAGGAGGTTGGAATATTTTGGGAGCATCAGAGAAGTCAGTTGGGTTTTCCTGAAGTGAAGAGGGAAAGGAGATGTAGGAGATGATGTCAGAAATGCATCTGAAGTCCTTTCAGAAGAAAAATAGTTGGCTCAGTTAGTATAAAATCCTTTTTTAAAGAGAGAGATAAAAAAATATTAGATAATATCATGTGTGTCAATTACAGAAATTAAAGGAAGGGCATTAGAAACCCAGTATCTGATAATCTTCTCATTAGCAGTACTCAACATCTGTCTAGGTACTAAATGTAAGTGGCCAAGTTCTGGGCCATTAAAATTTTGATGTAACCCATTAAGACCACTTACGGGCCTTAGTTCAAAGGGTGTTGCCGTTATATCTGTGAGAGTGGCCGCAGTACAGTATATTTTATGCAAATCTAATAGATTTATAATGAATGATCCTGCTTAATAAGCTAGTTAAGCCATTTGAACATTTACTTGAGAGTGATCATAAATGTCTTTTCTTAGAGCTATTTTACTGTGCTAGTCATCTAACTGCAACACCACTTAATACCCAGCACATAGCAAGCACTAACTTTATTTTGTTATCGATGATGATGATGGTTCTAACCAGGTGTCAGCTACACAAAGGAACCACCAAATACTACTGAATAATCCAGATGAAAAGAGAGTAAAAACTTTTTTTTGGAGATTTATGGCTTGAATCCCAGTTTCACCACAGATTGTAATCTTGATTTAGGCTAGACCTCATGGAACTTTTCACAAAGCACTTAAATATTTTTACCTCTTCTCTTTTGCCTCCATAGCCCATGACAGGTCCTCTGCTTAGCTTCTGAGAAGCAAAAGATTGGAAAATCCTTTTAAACTTCAGAAACAGAGCAATGCTCAGTCAAGCGATAAAAGCTTCAGAAATTAGCCTTGAATATTATCACTGTGTATCAATTGAAGCCAGATTAAGAGCTTTACATTCATCTGAAGTTCTTTTTCATACTAATTAGATACTCTTCAAGGGTGCAATTACTATTTAAAAATTACTTGGAAGTGCAGGATAGACAATAGATTTTTAATATATTTTAATGTCTTTCTGTGTTTCTCATATCACTGGCATTTTCTTCTTTCACCAATGAGTCATAGGACTTTGAAGAACTTCCACTCCCCACCCCCACAAGTTAGAATTCTAAACAGTAACTGTGCTCACATGAAAAACTAGATTCAATTACTAGGAAAAGTCTATAATAATAAAAATTTTGATTGCATGGGTTCCCAGTCTGCCTCATAATCTCTCTACCACCTTGAGCAGAAAACTCTTTCTGGCTCTAGAGGTGAGCTGCTTGTACATAAGGGGAGTTATATACAAAGCTTGGCAATTAGCTCATCATCAAAATTTGTGGCACAGCTGAGACTCATGCTTTGCTGAAAAGCACTGTCTCCTTGCTCTACTCCATGACATTTCTTGTCGTGTACTATTTTAGAAGGATAAGAATATCATGGGAACGATTTCTAATTTGTAACCATGGTGGGGGGACATTGTAGGGATGTATATATGTTTTGTGGACAAAGTGGCAAAACCCATCTGCTTTTGCATGGTTGGAATGAGCTTCCCGGGAAGCAGCAAACTTCTTTTCTCAGTGGGCAGTTGGCTTAAATGGAGGATGGCTTCTGGCCTGCAAACCTTCAGTGTCTTGACATGTCTCTTTAGATGAAGCACAAATTCCTTAAAATGGTCTCCAGGCCCTGTCTGATCTGTACCTGCCTTTTTTAATTTTGTCTCATCTTTTATAAGCTCCTCTGCTCCACTCAGAACTCTCATCCTTCTGTCTCCTGTAGTCTCTTTGCTTCTTCTTGCTATAAAGACCTTTGCACATTCTAGACACTGCTTGGAACACCGTTTCTTTTTTTCTTTATTTTAATTACTCCAGCTCTCACAGATTCTGTCTGAAGCACAACTTGCCAGGTAAGTCCTCACTGGCCTCTGCTTGGCCCAGGACCTCCTGCCAACCCAGGACTCTCCCTCACTGTGCACATCAAGGTGGTGGGTTTCTATCTGTTCTTGTGAGTATAGGATTAAAGTTTATTCCTTACCCCACATTTTACTGTAGTTTACACTCCTGAAGACAGGCACTGGGTCTGGTTTTGCTTACTGGTGTTTCTTCAAAACACAGCACAGTGAGAAGGGGGAGCGTATTCAATCAACATTTGTTGACCTGATTCCTGGGTTAATGTTTTAGAAGGCTTGCCCTGCCCTTCACTGCATTAGAGGCCAACTTTGGGAGCTCTCTGTTCTCCAGGATTCTAGTTGTTCATTTCTAAGTGACTCAGTGAGTGGCAAAATGATGCTTTGGAAAGCATCCTTACCAAAGAGCCGCACCCTGCAATTCTCTCTGGTAAGTACTTTAATGCCCCTTTTGTCTTCTCATATGTAAAATGGGATTATCAGTATCTGCTTTATTTACCCTACCAAGTTATCTTTTCATGCCAAGAACATTAAAGGTCTAGATCATATTAGTATAATCCGGACATTATCAGGTAAAAGGAGACTCATTTGTAGGCAGTGACTTACTCCCATACATAAGGGATTCCTACAAATATGTTTGCCGTTGAATAGAAGAGTTCGAAGGGTTACATTTTCAGATAAGTAAAATATTTTCAGGTAACTAAAACTATGTTTTAAAATTTCTAATAATGTTTCATTATGTACTGCCTCTCTCAGGTTCAGATATCCTATGAGGTGGGAGAAAACTTGACCTGTGTCCAGCATAGTTATCCCTGGAAATGGGAAAGGTGTTCTGAGTATCCCTTCCCCTGGGCAGGCTGGGCCTCCTGCTCTTTTTCACAGCACCAAAGCATTTATTAATCTTTATTTAGTTCTGGGTGGATAAAAACAGTTATAGGAAAATAAGGTTCTCTATCCTTTTGCCATCTGTGGTAGATCGCAAAAATGATGTAATTCTTTTTTTTTTTTTAAAGATTTTATTTATTTGACAGACAGAGATCACAAGTAGGCAGAGAGGCAGGCAGAGAGAGAGAGGAGGAAGCAGGCTCCCTGCTGAGCAGAGAGCCCAATGTGGGGCTCGATCCCAGGACCCTGGGATCATGACCTGAGCCTAAGGCAGCAGCTTAACCCACTGAGCCACCCAGGCGCCCCGATGTAATTCTTTTTAAAAAAATTATTTATTTGGAAAGAGAGAGAGCAGGAGGAGGGTTAGTGGGAGAGAGAGAAATTCTTTTTTTTTTTTTTTTTAAAGATTTTTATTTATTTATTTATTTGACAGAGAGAGATCACAGGTAGGCAGAGAGGCAGGCAGAGAGAGAGGAAGGGAAGCACAGGCCCCCCACTGAGCAGAGAGCCCGATGCGGGACTCGATCCCAAGACCCTGAGATCATGACCTGAGCCGAAGGCAGCGGCTTAACCCACTGAGCCACCCAGGTGCCCCTGAGAGAGAGAAATTCTTAAGCAGGTGCCCCGTTGAGTGTGGAGCCCAACATGGGATTCAATCTCAGGACCATGAGATCATGACCTAGCTGAAACCAAGAGTCCATACTTAACTAAGTGTGCCACCCCAGCACTAAAGATATAAATATCTGTAGCTTTTGCCATGTGATTTTATAAAGCCCCCCCATCTGATTTAACTTAGCCATCCATGAGTATTAGTTAAGATTCTCCAAAGAAACAGATTGGTATAAGGAGTTGGCTTACATGATTATGGAGGCTGCCAACTTCCAAGATCTGCAGTTGGCAAGCTGGAGACCCAGGAGAGCTGATGGTTTGGTAGTTCCAGTGCAAGTCCAAAGACCTGAGAACCAGGAGAGGTGATAGTGTAGTTCCAATCTGAATACCAGCAGGTTTGAGACTGAGGAAGTGTTCATGCTTCATTTTGAGTTTGGAAGGTAGTAAAAAAAAAAAGATATTCCAGCTCAAAGGCAGGAGGAGTTTCCCCTACTCATGGGTGGGTCAGACTTTCCTCTATTCAGGCCTTCGACTGTTTGGATGAGGCCCACTCATATCAGGGAAGGTCATCTGCTTTATTCAGTCTACCAGTTTAGATAATGTGAATGTCATCCAGAACAACCTCACAGACATGCCCAGAATAATATTTGGCTAAATATCTGGGCACTCTGTGGCCCAGTCAAGTTAACACATAAAATTAACCATCATACCATGTGATTTCTTTGACTAATGGAATATTAGTAAATGTGTTACAAACAGAGCCTGGAAAGACCCTTCTCCTATTGGATTAATTTGCCTTTTGAACTTCTGGCATCATTATGAGAACATCTCCAGGATAGCATGCTGGCTGATGAGAGACACGTGGAATTGAGCCCAGTCACTCCAGTTGTCCCAGCTGAGGTCATCTTAGCCAGTCAACCTCCAAGCTGGCCACAACGATGAGTAGAACCTCTTAGCTAAGCTCTGAGACACACCAAAAGGAAATCTCATTGTTACATGACATTGAAGGTCTGTGATTCTTTGTTACACAGCATTATTTTGGCAAGTAATAACTAATACATGATAAGAGCCTATGTAAGTGAGACCCTGACATGCACACATGGTTTTTCCAAAGCTCCCCAAGTGATTCCCTGCTCACAATGCCACCCAGAATATTCTGCAGGTGTTCCCTATTCTTATGGACTCATCCATAAGAAGGTGTTCCCTATTCTTATGGACTCATCCTACCCTACCTCATCCATAAGAATAGGGAACAGGGAGGATATTATCTTTTGGAGAGAGAAATTAAACTATTTAACTCACGTGATTTAAAGCATAAGAAGATATAAGCAAAATTCTCTTGGTAGGTTCGGTAGAGCCTCCTGCTGCTTTGGTTGAGGCCAGGATTTTAACATTGGTGGTTGCAGATGGTAGGTGGTTTCACAAGTGGTGATGATAATGTTTGAGATACTGAAGCTGACATCTGAAAGGTGGTTTGGGGTTTTTTTTTTTGTTTTTTTTTTTTTAAAGATTTTTATTTATTTATTTGACAGAGAGAAATCACCAGTAGTCGGAGAAGCAGGCAGAGAGAGAGAGGGAAGCAGGCTCCCTGCTGAGCAGAGAGCCAGATGCGGGACTCGATCCCAGGACCCTGGGATCATGACCTGAGCCGAAGGCAGCGGCTTAACCCACTGAGCCACCCAGGCGCCCCTGGTTTGGGGTTTTTGAGTACAATAAGTGTGAAGGTGCTAATTGTATGAAAGTCTAAAGTACAGGTAGGTGGAATAACAGTCTAGGACTTCCCCTTCTCCTCCATGCAAATTAAGGAGAAAAGGCCATTGGCCAAGGGTTAAACTGAGTCTTCTTTCAGATGGCAACCTGAAAGGGTCCTTCTCCTTTTGTATTGCCTGGAATCAGGAGGCAGCCAAACCCTATTCTGCATAATAAGGTAACTCTTTCAGTCAGGCGTGAATAAGCCACTGCACAAGCTAGGAGGTAAGAGAAAGATTTGCCTCCTTCCTTATTAAGGGTTTATTTTTTATGATCCCTGAGAATGAATGTTTTCTTTGGAAGATATGCTTAGACACTTGTTCCACCAAGTGAGACAGATAAATAAATAGGTAGACACATAACTGAAGAAGATTGGACCCCTGACTTGTAGATTCTGTCTATCCTGGACAGTCTGGTAAGACCAGGAGCAACGCAGGTCCTTCCACTAAATTGTTGATATAAATATGGCCATCACTTGCCACCCTCTGAAACCCCACCAATCCCCTCCTCAGCCCAATATGACCCTATCCTGAATATCTTCAGTTTGGGGGAAATGTGCACCAAAAGAGGGAGGATAAAATCCAAAATGAAATCACCTGCTTTGGGAATAGAGTGAGTTTTAAGAAGAGTAAATGGAGATTTGAATACATAATCCAGAAACAGATTAAGAAAAGAGGAGCGAGGTTAGAAACTTCTTTGTTCTCCTCATGAATTCTAGACTAGTTCTACCATCAGAGTGCTGTAGGTAGCTTGCCTTACATTACCAATCTCTTGCATTATATCAACTTATATTCAACTTATATAGACCTGCCTTGTATTACAACCAGGAGGGACTATAAAGGGGAGGGGTGATAAACTCATATCCATCTCTCTGCTTCTATCTGTGGAGTTGGTTGATTTTGAGTGTTTCAACAGTATTCCACAGCAAAGTGAGAAGCGTCCCATGGAAGGACGGGGGTGAAGAATGGAGAGAGGACTAAAGTATTTATTTTAAAGTATTTGAACACCCAACCTCTGGTTGAAGTCAAACTAGTCAGGATAGACAAGGTTTTGCTTTGGAATCGACAACCCTAATATCTTGATGCCTTGATTCCAAAGCTATTCCTCATTCATACAATATGTCTACTATTGGTCAGTGAGGACTCTGTTCTACGAAGTCACTCGGAAATACAGACAAATGGGGCCACCATCTCAACACATATTACTTTCGTGACTCTTGGCAGGGGAAGGAATGTGTTGATTCCTGCATGGCCCTCTGCCTGGAAGTGACATAGGCTGTTTCTACATAGTCACATAGCCGTGATTCATGCCTGTTTTTGTTGTATGGACAGCACGCAACATGCACAGATAGCATGTCCTCACAGGGGTTGGGTGTTCTAGTAAGCTTTTATAGATTTTGTAATGGATGATTTGGCATTCATTAATAACAAGGCCAAATTAATGGCCAAAATTGTTTCTATCTTTCCTTGGGGTCTGACTTTAGAAGGGGGATAAAAAACAAACTACCATTCAGTCATGAGCGCCAACATCTGTGTTTTGCTTCTGACCCGGTAGGGTGCAGCCCTACCTGACAAGTTTGCACTACTGTAGCAATGGTTTGCCTATGCTTCCCTCACTTTTACCTCCTAACTGTTGATGTGGCATGTCCCCTTTTCTTAGAAATTTTGAGCAATAAACTCTTCTTTCAAAGGGAGTTGTCTTCATGTCTGTCACCTTACCATGCCTGATCAAAACAAAGCCCAGGTACAAATCTTGAAACATGGGGAATGCAATCTGAAGACTGGAGAGAGAAATTGAGTATTTGTGGACCCCTCCGGTGGCTGGCACACTTGGTTAGCACTGTATTCCAGGCACGCTACCTGATCTTGCCTCACATTTTCTTCCATCTGTTGTCTCAGTTTGCCACACCTGGCACGAACAGGCTTATGGTTATGTTGGGAGAAGTGGTTCCTTTAACCACTCCTCTATCTTGCTTTTTTTCCTTGTAAATTGGAAATGCTTTGATATTTATTAGCTTTGGGCATTCTGTGAAGTGGGGTAGGAGGGATGCCATTACTTGTCATCCTTTGAAAAGGGAAAAACTGAGACACAAAGAGGGACTTGATTTAATATCCCATGACTATTCAGTGCTAGGTCAGTCTGAAAACCCAGGTCCCATACTGGCCTCTTTACAAAACTATGGTGCTAAGAAGTTAATGTTTCATTTTAATCTGAATAGAAGAAATATTCAGACTCCCAGGGGCTATGACCTGACAACCATTTTTTTTTTTTTTTTCTAAATTGGATGAGATAGCACTGGTAAATTTTTTTTTTTCCAAAAAAATTCATGATGGAAGATTATGGCATTTCCTGAGCTTTGAATCAGATTGAGAAATCTGTACATTTGATTGTGAGTCTTAGGGGAATTGGAGGAAAAAAAACAAAAATGAAAATACTTCCACAGGCTTATTGTAGAGCTGCTATCTCAGTAGAGACCTTAGAACCCTTCTGGGCACAACATTCCATCAACAGCATGTTGCCAGTAACAGGAAAAGCAGAATGATGAGCAAATCAGCTCTTTGTCCACAGAAGTGTGTGCTCTCAAATATTCAGCAGTACTTCCTGTCTGTGCAACTCCCTCCATCAGTCTGGATGGTTTTCTGTGTTGCACAGTGAGCATGCTTTTTGATATTAAAGACATCACTAGGGGTGGCGTGGGCCATGCAATGCTTCTTCTTCCTAACTCCTGCAGCTTAGCTTATGCCACTTGAGAGTGTCCCACAGTCCTAGCATCTGGTTTCCTTCAGGGAGGCATCAGCCCTGCTGAAAGAACTGGAGGCTGGGGAAAGAATAGATAGAAGAGCATCTGCAGGGCTCTAACTCTTAGGGGAAAAGCAACATGACCTTGGCCCCATGATTCTGTTCAAGAGAGGCTTAAGTAGAGACCCTGTTGCTTTTGTATAAGAAGTGTGGACAAACTGATGGTGATATTGAAAGAAAACCTTTGAACACCATGAAAATCCAGATTACAAGCAAAAGAAGCCTTTTGTATGTTTTATATGCCCCCTGCAAAATGTTCTCAATAAATAACTACATGCTGTTCTTCTCTCTGAAAAAAATGAAATGATTGGAATTTTCAATACAATTTCTGAGATTTCCTACAAAAAAAATGATACACACTTTCTACTAAGTTCAAAGTACCATTTCCCCCGATTTGTTTTCAATATTTCTTTGTTTTGTTAGCATCTTTCAGAAAAGCATTGACAGATTGTTTTTCCTAAGGGGAATTGAAGAGCATAAAATCCCATGATTTAATCTTTTAAAAGATGAGGGAGGAAAAAAAAAGTCAAAACCATCCAAATTCAGTGCTGCTTTTCTAGTTCATACATATTAAGTGAATATCTAAATAATGTCCCAAAGTATATGGTCTTATAGATCAGAAATCAAAAAAAATTAGATCCCAATTTAGATCACAAATCAAAAAAAATTTTTTTAAAGTCATATTCTCAGAAACACTTGATTTGAAATTTTTGGTTTTGTTTGAAACAGAGTTTTCAAATTATGGGAGAAACAAAAAATAAGGCTACTAAATCTGGTTAAGTTAAAATACTCAGGGGAAGGCAAATTATGCTTATGGGGAATAGATGAGGATATTTTGTGTCAGAAGCACTTAATATTTATTTGTTGAATGCCTTAGATTGGATCCTGTTATAGACTGAATACTTGGGCCTCCCAAAATTCATATGTTGAAGCCCTAACCCCCGATGTAATGGTATTTGGAGGTGGATTTTGGTCATGAGGATGGTTCCTTTGTGATGAGATTAGTGCCCTTAATGAAGAGCAAAAGACAGGAGCGTTTCTTGTCCACAGAAGCGCACACAAATAGAAGACATTTGAGTACTTACAGAGTTGGTAGCTGTCTTCAAACCACAAAGAGGTCTTTCACAAGGAAGATCTGATCTTAGATTCCCCAGACTCCAGAACTATGAGAAATGAAGTGTTCAAAACCTACAATCTATGGGATTTTACCATAGCCCTTTGAGCTAAGACAAATCCTGGAGATAATTTCCACTAATTTAATGACAGCCATTCTGCCAATGAAATGTGAGCTTAAATTTATTCCTATAGAAAACATATAGTGGAATCTGAAAACCTGGGACTTTTTTTTCTCAAAGTCCTTAACATTCTGGAAACACTCATCTATTCTCTGGGCCCTTATTAGATCTTTGTTCTTTCTAATGTAGAGTCCAAAATTTTCTTTCTCTTTCTTTCTTTCTTTTTTTTTTTTTTGCTTCACTCTGGATTTCTTGATTTAAAAAAATGATATTCAGAAGAATATAGTGACATGGAAATTTCTTTAGATGGAAAGTTTTCTCTGATGCCTCAAACTTCAAAATAATTGGATTATCTCTTGATCTGCTTTGCTACGAATATTGGACTCAGCTCTCAGTTTTGCTATTAGCCAAATTTTTTTTCTGAGTTCATATGAGAACTATACATCTTCATAAGCAATGCTCGCTTTGTTGAGTTAGGTTCAAGCAAGGAATCATGTGACAAAACTCGTGGTTTTTTTCTGCCGCTGAGTAGCCAGGGTCCTCCCGTCTTCTTTTCGTCCTCACTCTCCGGTTTCTTCATCTCCAGCTTCCTTCTCCTCAGCCTTACTTCACCTTCCCTCATCTCCAGGGTGATTTCTTTTCAGTTGGTTCTTAAGGGGTAGCTGCTGACAGATCTTTCTTCATCAGGAAATTACGGCAGCCTCACAGTGCCTTTTGAATCAAGATCCCAGTTCTAGTTTACTGTAAAGCCCTTCCCCTGTCTTTGCCAGGCGGTCTTGCATCCCTCGTACTCCTACTCTTTAAATTATGCCCTCTTCTTTAGGTTCCTTTGTTTGAAGCCAGGCAGTATATGCTGGTAGAACGTGCATTGGCGTGGGAAACAGGGCAGCTGGTTTCTACTCTCAGCTTGGAAAATACTAGGCTATATTCCTTTGGAGAATGATGTAGGCTTTTGGGCTAGGGGTTATTTTTAGCAATTATGATAAAGAGATTTGAGATCAGTCAATAAAGGTCTTGGTTTTGAGTATGAAGATGAAGTAGGAGCTGGCATTATAGAGCCTCAAAGCTTATCTCCTCCAGGGAGCATTTAATGCCCACCCCCCCAGGAAAAAGTATTATAGTCCTAAATTTTCTGGTCTGGCTGCTGGTGGCAGTGGTTGTGGTGGTGGTTGCCAAATGAATTCACTCTATGTAATCCAGATATCTACTGGGATTTTCCTGTTCCAATTATCTAGAGAGGCCTAACAAGCATGCCACTTCCTATAGATGGTTAGTTTATGGTTTGTATCACTTTCTTATGTGTGCTAATCTTGTTCCACATGGCATTGGCCCAGATAGAAAATTCTACTTCTTCCTTGATTTCTACATAAAGCTGTACTTCTCCAAGGCAAGATGCATGGAGGTTTAAAGGAGACATAAGGAGTGATTATATTACAAAAATGAAAATACGTGAGTATTAGATGCTGCTATTCTTAAATGTGCCTCCTACCACTACTACCTTGTCCTCCCCAGGCTATAGGTTCTATAAACCTGAGATGGAACTTGATAGAAAAATAGAAGGGGCTATTTTTTCCCCATAAATGGAGTACAAAAAAGGGACTTGGGGATCTTTTAAAGTATTATCTAAGAAAAGTTTATTTTAGAAAACTCATTTGTTCATTCATTCCAGGTTTCTTTGGCTTGGTTTCTACAGAAGGAATTATGAAAATGATTAGTATTGACACCTTCTTTCCCACCCCTCCAACACACAAATAAAGGAATTTCCCAGATAACCAAAGGCAAAAGATTTTTGCATGTGAATCATCTAATTTTTTTGTTAGCCATTTGGCCATCTGTGGTCATTTTAAAGTCTGGTCTTTGTATGTTAAGTACCAATAATATTGAACTGTCTTTGTAGAGAGGGAAGGCAGAGGGCTAATGAAGAGGAAGAGCCAAACTGCATAAAACATATCTTCAGCTTATAAGAATGTTCCCAAGCTCTGCAAGATTGGCTTTGATTTTTCCAACAAATGCTATTGAAACTTACAAAAGGAAGTAAGGAGCACAGGAAAGAGCCTTCAAAATCTGGAGAACAGGCTACTTTCTGCCAGTGAAACATTTCTGAGAATGTTTCAACACCTGGAATATTGCTTGCAAATGTGTAGCTTAGGTAATTCTTGGAACAGCCTAGACCGGTTAATGACTAGTCTATAAACTAGGATATACACACATACAGAAAAACTGAGTCTTTTTACATGTTTGCTTATTTAACAAACCCTTTACAATTCTGGTCACCAATTCTGATGTGTGAGGCTTTTCCCCTTACACATCTAAGCAATGCTCAGATACCAGCTGGACATCATACAATTCATTTAAGTTCTGACCCTGAGATAGCATCAGATGCCACAGGTTAAGGGGTCAGTTCCACAAGATTGTCCCTACTTCCCATGCAAACCATAAATTCAGGTTGTCACCTGTTTCTTACTGAATGGCTATCAATAAGAGGGTGCCATGACTCCCTCCCTGAGTTCCATTAACTTGCTGGAATTCCAGAAAACATTTGACTCATTAGATTATCTGTTTACTGCAAAGGGTATAACTTGGTGACAGCCAGATGGAAAAGATGCATAGGGGAAGATATGGGGCAAAGGTGTGGAGCCTCCATGCTCTCTGAATCTCCCCAGGTTTATCATCCTGGAAGCTTTTAGAATCCTCTCCTGTGGGCTTTTATGGAGGCTTCATTCCATAGGCACAGCTGATTAAATCATTGGCTTTTGGTAATTCACTTTCCAGCCTCCACTGTTCCCTGGAAGTCAGGGGTGAGACTGAAAGTTCTAACCTTCAATATTTTCTTGGCAAACAACTCTGATCCTTAGGGGGGGACCCAAAAGTCACCTCATTAACATAACAAAGGCACATTTGTCACTCTCAGCACTTAAGAAATTCCAAAGGTTTTAGGAGTTCTATATGCCAGGAAAGGAGATGAAGACCAAAATTACATTTCTTATTGAAATCATAGTATCATTCTCTTAATAACACTTTTACGTTTCCTAACCCTTAATAAACATCCTCTAATATTCATTGGTCATTTGCTATTTGCCAGGCACTGAGTTAGGTGCCGAATACAAGAAGTTGACTTTTTGTTGACTCGAAACCTACTATGATTTACTCTGAGCTTGATTCCTCCTGTTGATATCTAGCTGATATTTTGCTAAATAGCTCAACTGATTTGTTGCATAGATAGTTATATGGGGAGGCCCTGCCTTCAGTTGGTATAGAATGTGAGGAATTTTATTTTTTTTCATATATCTGTCCACTTTGGGTCAATTTGTATGGGAAATTACTCTTCCAATCCATTTTTTGTACATTGGTGAGTGGAGATAGAGACAAGTGTTGGGGGACGGAGCTATTTGCCTATCCCACTCCCATCTTTGGAGCCAGATTCTGATTCCCTGCTTAGGATTTTATGTTGTACTGTTTTTCTAACATTCATTGACCTTGTAGGCCTATGAAGGGTTCAAACTTTCTTCTCTTTCTGGTCTGTTTTGTCCATGCCATTTCTTTAGTTTCAACTTTGTCCCCTCCTGGAATTTTTATTTTTTATTTTTTTAAGATTTTATTTATTTATTTGACAGACAGGGAGAGAGGGAACACAAGCAGGGGGAGTGAGAGAGAAAGCAGGGGAAGGAAGAGAAAGAGAAACAGGCTTCCTGTGGAGCAGGGAGCCGGACGCAGGCCTTGATCCCAGGACTCGGACCCAGGACCCTGGGATCACTACTGGCACATAGGCAGACACTTAACAACTGAGCCACCCAGGAGCAATCCTCTCCTGGAATTCCAACGAACTCCTCACTCTTTAGTCTTGAACTTCTGAGAGGCTTTTCCTGGTCCTCCCATCATTCTCTGTTAGTCTCCTTTTTGTTTTCTACTTAGCATTCTTTGTCCAGTTTCTGTTTATTATTGGTCTATTCAGTGCTTATTTTTGGCCTGTTTTTATTATTGGCTTATTTAATGATTATTTTCCTTTTTGCTTTGTTTTTTCTATTAGAAAACAAGCCAAGAAAGGACAGAACTGGGTCTGGTTTACACTATTATATCTCTAACACCCCATCTGGTAGGTGATTAATAAATATGAATGAAAAATAGTAAATATGGATTAAAATATATTTAGTTTCATGTAGTTTTTGTCATAAAGTCAATGTTGGGGGTGGTGGTGGTGAGGGAGTTTAAGTTATTTTTTCATAGCATTATCCATGAAATGAGTAAATTTGTCAGTATATTGTTCAGGATCCTTCAGAGACAAAACCAAAAGGATATATATGTACAGACACACCCACCCACACACACACACACACACACACACACACACATGCACACACATGTTCTCAACACAGGCTGGCAAAGTTGAGATTCTTGGGTAGTCTCACAAGCTAGAGACCCGGGAATGAGCTGAGCTGATGTGGCAGTTCAAGTCTGTAGGCCATCTGCTGGCAGAATTCCTTCTTGCTTGGAGGAGGTCAAGCTTTATTCTGGTCATACCTTTGATGGATTAGGCCTACCCAAATTAAGGAGGGCTATCTGCTTTACTCAAAGAGTAAAAGCAGACACTCTTTAAGTAAAGCAGATAGTTTCTGGTTTACTGGTTTCAGATATTAAAACACCCTCAGAGAAATAACTAGAATAATGTTTGACCACATAATCTGGTCACCATGACTCAGCCAAGGTGACACACAAAATTTATCATCACAGTAGATCTGAAACTTTAATATTCACAGAATGGTCCTTGACACAGGACACATAATTGATGGGGTAGGATTAGATGCTTGTCTTGTTTCTGCAGGTTCTGTGACTTTGACCAATACCCCAATCTCTGGGATTTAGATCCCTTATTTACAAAATAAACAGATTAGTTTAAATTAGGAGTTGACAACATATAGCCCATGAGCCAAATCCAGGCACTACCTAAGAATGGCTATTACAAATGAACAATTGCTTTGATTATAGGTGTTGAAATAATTTTCTAGGCCCAAGATAGAGCTGCTCTTGCCCAGAGTGCCACGTCAACAAACAGAAACTTAAATAGCTTTCACATCCCTGTAAATACTTGACCAAAACAGGGCACATCCATTCAGGCAATCCCCAAATGTCAAGCCAATTCAGGATCTCCATTGATTTCCTTGTTCCTTTTCATCCCAAACAAAATTGACTTTATGCCGCAGCCAATCAGATATCTTTTGTTTTTCCCTTTCTTGTTTTTTATTCCTTATCCTGTAAAAATTTGGGGCCTTCCACCCCATTTTGCAGTTCTCTGAATGGAGACTGTTCACTCATGAAGTGTAAAAAAATGTTTGTTAGTATCACCTAAATTGCCTTGTCAAAATGATGAACATAGGGAACTTTGAACCTCAATTAGGGAAAATGTCATCTCTCTTCCAAAGAATTCCCTTTACCTCATTTATAGACCTGTATTATTAAAAAAAAATACTAAATGGTTATGCTGTCAATTAAAATTTTATGGAAATTCATTTAATCTCTTCTAATATTAGTATTTATATAATATCTTTGGATTTTCCTCTTGGCGCCACAGAGCGTTGGCCACAAAGACACAAAGCCTTGTAGACATTTTATTGAAAGAAACAGTGTCTTAGTTTATGAGTCTTGAGGGGTTCTAGTAGGTAAAGTAATAGGGGAATGAGGACAGATTGGCCTTGGAGCGGCAGATAAATGTTCCCACTATGTGTGCATGGATCCTATAACTTTGTGCCCTCTGATAAATGAAAGCAAGTGGAGGAAGTAACAGTTCTGTTCTGAGCCACTGCTCAGGGTTCTCTTCACTGTTTCCAACCTATCCTGTTATGTTATAGTTTCTGCTGGTGCTCAGCTTTGGATTCAACTGCAATTAGCAGCAGTGTCCCTTCTTTTGGACGTGGTACTGGTCTCTGATTGATTTCTTTAGCTTTGATGTAGCCTTACCTAACCTGACATGACTAAGATGCAGCCACTTTGCTTTTGTCTGCTCTAGACCACCACAACCCTAGTATTCCCCGCCTTAGTTCTAGCTCTTGGATGGACCTGCTCTGCATACCCTACAATGTAGCCTGGATGGTCCCTGGAAGCTGAAAGGAAGGCTAAGTGAACCTCTCATTTGAATATGTACTTTTCTAGGGCAAGCTATCTTTTTTCCATACCATGCTTATAATATAAAGAAGTGCCTTTGCTGTCCTGGAAATATCTTAGGAGATAAATTAGCTACAGTGGGAGAGATCAATTTGCCTTGTACTTCACTTTCTATTGTAGGCTTTCACTAAATTGATTCCATTATAATGCTGAATTAGGAAATAAGCCTGAGGCACAAAGAGCTGTGAAAAAGTTTTGTTTTGTTGAGTGGGGATTTGGATGTTTAACAAGAGTTTACAAAATTGTGTGAAATTTCCTTTTTTTTTTTTACATTTCATTTACCTTGTCTTGTTTTTCCTGTTTCGTTTGTTTTATTTTCCACCGGGCACTTCAGACCACCCAGCTCTATTTCCATGACTCCATGATAGACATTTGTCTTCT
This sequence comes from Mustela nigripes, assembly GCF_022355385.1. Classification (NCBI taxonomy): domain Eukaryota; kingdom Metazoa; phylum Chordata; class Mammalia; order Carnivora; family Mustelidae; genus Mustela; species Mustela nigripes. Next base: position 23,903,660 of record NC_081574.1, read on the forward strand.
ACCCTGGGGAGGTGGCTGCTCTTGTCCTGGACCAACCAGGCACAGTGAAGCTCATTCAAGGCCCACACCCACTTCAGTGTCTTCTAGCCCTGGGCAGGCCGTCAGAGAAAGTGGTGAAATTGCAGGCCTGGACCCACTCAAACTGCAAAATATCCAAGGAAGTTGGGAGGCATTTGGAGGTGATGGAAAAGTAGGAATCTGAAAACGTCTCCTAGGGTTCTACAAATCTCCAAGGATTGGAACACCGATTGAGCTTGCACATTTGAGCTGATTATACAAACAGTAATGTTTTGCTAAAGGAAAGGCCTGAGGACTAGTTTGGTTTTCTGCTTCTCAAGTAGATTTGGACCATTGCTGTTCCTTTCAATTGTAAACAGTTTCATTCTTTGAATTCTTGTATTCACTTAGATTTTTAATTCTTGTGTGCATTTAATAAAGAAGTGGGTAAATACATTCACATACTAAAAATATTATCTGTGATTGACTTAAATCTAGATTAAAGGAATCCAGAATTCTGAAAGGGATTGCAGTGTTTACTTCACTTATGTTTTAACTCTTTCAATGCGAATTGATCCTCAATTGATTTCACTTCCTGAACATTATCTTGTTCTCTGAAAAACACCTGGTTTCTTGTCTTCAGTTCAGATGGATTTGCCCCAAACTTAGCTTATTTGTCCTCCCTGTTAAATGGGCCCCCACCCAGCCACCTTTTTTTTTTTTTTAAATTGATACCATTATTCTCTTAGTTACCTAGATTCAAAATTTAAGGTATTTTTGATTCCTTTCTACTCTATAATCTACCATGTCTTCATGTCTCCAAATCTTGTTAATTTATCCTTTGTGCCCTGCCTGTGGTTTCCATTTCCATTATACCACTCTTGATACTCCATTTTTGATTGATTGCTGCCCCACCATAACAGCACATGTTATGGCTTTACTATTCTGTCTCATATTTTAGAAAATGATCCACAGAACTTACCTACATAATAAGTAAAAATTTCCTCACTTTCCAGGTGAATAAACTGAGACACAAGATTTAATGGACTTGTCCAAATTTACACAGATGGTTAAGTATTGGAACCAGGACTAGTACCCAGGGTTGAGTTGAGACATTTTAAAAATATTGAGTTTATTTGAACAAAAATAAATTCAAATCAAATGACATCCAATATAGTAGAATGAACAGGAGTTCCAAGATGAAGCAATTTTATAGGCAGCAGGGATCAGGAACAAGGAACAAAGTGGGTTCGTTATTTTAAGGTTAATTTCCGTTAGGGGATTGCAGGAGTCTGTTAGGCAGATGACCCAACTTGTGCTGGTCAGGTGACTCCTGATTGCCTGGTTTAAGATTCATTTTCTGGGAGAGCCCAACTATAAATTCAATCTTGATTTGGTGATGTGGGATTTGGCATTAGTGACTCCATTTTGAGATTGTTGTCTTCTTTTTAATACCCATTCTTATGAAAATGAGATGTTGTTTGTCTTGTTACCAGTGGTTCCTTCTTTAAAACTGACCATACATACCCTTCATACTCTTCACTGTTTATAGTCAGAAGCTATGAACAAATGCTCATAACCTAAAAGGAAAAGTCAATGCTTCTGGGCATTAAATATCTTCTCTAATCATTTCAATTTACTTATCTGAGTGTGTCTCTTTTCAGTTACCAGAAAACTCTGCTTCAGCTAGACCAGTCTAATCTTTTGTCTTTAATCCTGTATCCTCAGCACAGACCTTCTGTATGCTTTTGATCACTTCTACCGGAAGTGACTTTATTCCTCCTGCTTCAATTCATATTTTTCATGGAGCTTTCCCTGTCTGCTCATTTGGATCATCTGCTGATTTGTAATGTCTATGGCAAAGACTATAAGATACTCTCTGTTTCTTCTTCTTGGAAGCACACAGAGACTTTTTTTTTTTTTTAAGTTTCCCTAATGGCTTTTTTGGAAGTATATGACTGTGTTCTGGCCAATAGTATGTGGGTGGAACTGATGTATACCACTGCCAGGGTTGACCATATAATACTGCTCTTCTCTGGTGACCTAGAATATCATGTGTTCTAGATGGCATAGATAAAACATGGAAGTTTTAACTTCCAAGAGTTATAATGATTCTACATGGCATAGTTAACACATGGAAGCAACTCAGATCTCTGAGTCACCACTTGGAGGAGATCCACTGAGGAGACTATAACTTGCAGGAAAGACATGAAATCACTGAGATTTGGGGGATGTTTGTTATAGCGGCTAGTGAGCATTGTGCTATCTAATTTATCTAATATAGTATGTCTGCTTTGACTGACATATGTATATTTTGGAATCCATATCTAGATTTTAGAATTGAGGGTAGGGGTGCCACTTATTCTTTCCCTTTTTTTTCCTATTAGTTATTCATTTCCTCTATCTTCCCTTCCTTCCCAACTTTTCTACATTTCCCACTTGATGTGTTTTGGGATTCTAATAGGAGATAGACCCCAGTGATTAGAGAGATTGAGTAAAATCTGATCTGGGCTCTCAAGAAAATAACTGTTCCTTAAGACTGTTACAATCTAGGGGCACCAGGGTGGCTCAATGGGGCTAGAGAAATTCAATAAATTTTCTAACAGAGGCGCCTGGGTGGCTCAGTGGGTAAAAGCCTCTGCCTTCATCTCAGGTCATGATTGCAGGGTCCTGGGATTGAGCCCTGCATCAGGCTCTCTGCTCAGCAGGGAGCCTGCTTCCTCCTCTCTCTCTGCCTGCCTCTCTGCCTACTTGTGATCTCTGTATGTCAAATAAATAAATAAAATCTTAAAAAAAAAAAAGACTGTTACAATCTAGTAGTTGCTTATATTTTAACCTTTCATTTCACCATAAAACTTAGTTGTCTAGGCATAACAATAGATGCTCAGTGTCTAGTCACTTAATGCATTTTGAGACTTTGTAGGTTCTCAGGATTCTCTGGTCTTGAAAGATGTTGTAAGAAAGGCAAGTTGGGGTCAAAATTTACTTTATGCTCGAATAGGCCCAGATAGTCATTGACTGGGTAATATGGTTAAGCTTCTCCGTTCCTACTGTCTGCAACATAGAAATGACAAGTCATCGTGATTTAGAAAGTAAACTTGGAACTGTATTGCATATTATTTGCATAGCAAATGATGATTCTGGAGCTTCTGGTTTTGTGCTCTGTGAACGCCTTGTTTTCTGGCTATCAGATGGTACATATACTCCTGTTTTCATCAGTTGCCAGTTGTAGTCTTTTAAGGCACCATGTGAGTCTGCATTTTGCCCTTATTTTAGTTTGCATACTTTTGCCCTGGACTGATTTTTCATCATTATGATGTCAGCCTCCATTTTTATTTTCATGATACAGTTATATCTGTCTTTGATTTTTGACATCTTTTCTCTTTCTTTGTCTGGCAGGCATTAAATCATTAATGTTTCAAAATTACATACAGCTGAAGCTTTGTAAAATAGACTATCTAGTGAAGAGCTCCTTAAAATTACAGACACAATTTAGTTCTCTCCCTTTTTTGACCTTCGTTGACCTCCAATTTAACTTCAAACAGGTATCAAGGGGGTTATCTTTGATTGATAATTGTTCTTCCTGATCTGATATGTATGGAAACCTGTCTTTTACCACGGAAAACTTGCTCGAATGTAGGTATTTCTCTCCATTACCGATGCAGGGAGATTCTCAGTCATGATTTATATCTTTCAGATTAAATTACTAGGAAACATGGCCCTTCCTGAAGGCTGGCTATCTTCACAGTAAAAATAGCCCTGACTTTGCTACTTTGTTTTTGACACTCATAATACATCACTGTACTGCTTGCTTGCTAATTAGCAGCTCTTTCCATGGTCTTGTTTCCACTATGGGGATTTTTGCACAACTTTCTTTGAAGTCAACCTTCCATCTTCCTCACCGAGCATTCCTAACTGCGGAAGACAATTTGTCTTTCACTGAGGAGAAGCTGTTGAAAATCCCACAAGAATGTCAGAATGAATACCAATTTAGGAGAGTCTGTCTGAAAGAAAAAAAAAAAAAAAGGAAATGGGAAAAAAGCTAACTATCATGAGACTTGTATATCACTATACTAAGTGATAGGTATAATGGTTGTCCTTTGATTATCTGATTTAATTCTTACTACAACTATATGAGCTAAAATCAGATGAGAAAACTGGGTAAGAAGTAAGATACTAAATGATTTCCTAACAACCACACAGCTAAAAAGCAGCATATCCAGAATTAGACATAGGTGTGTCTGACTCTGAAGCCCTAGTTTTGATCACTATAAAAGAATTTTAGGGGCACCTGTATGGCTCAGTCATTAAGCCTCTCTCTGCCTTTGGCTCAGGTCATGACTCCAGCCTCCTGGGATCCAGCCCTGCATCTGGCTCTCTGCTCAGCGGGAGGCCTGATTCTCCCTCTCCCACTCCCCCTGCGTGTGTCCCCTCTCTTGCTCTCTCTCTGCCAAATAAATAAAATCTTAAAAAAAAAAAAAAAAAACAATTCAAATGGGAATACTAACACAAATTCTAATATACAAATATTTATTAACATGATGGAAAGAACTTTGCAACCAGGAAAATTCAAATATAACTTGTGATGTGACATTACAGATTTGGGAAACTATTTCTGCTAAAATTTATCTTGAACATAAGATTATGTAATTTTTTAATGTTATACAGAGAATAATATGTAATATAATGGGCTTGGCTCTAACCAGTCTTTCAGGCTATGCCAAATCTTTTTTTGGTGGTGGGCGATCAGAGTCTAAAAACTGCTCAAAAGGGAGGGAAGGAGGAAGGTAGGGAGAGGGGAGTTAGAGGGAGAAGAACTGAAGGAGAGAGGGAGATGCAGAAATAAAGAAGGGAAAAGACAGAAGGAGCTACTTGTTTTGCCCTCCTGCCCCGCAGGTGCTCTGGGGGCCAGGTGGAATAGGGAAGTGGAAATATCTTCAAAAGAGTACCAGGTAAAGAATGAAAAACCATAACCCTGCAAATGGTGGGTTTAAAGGCATCACTTGTCCTTCATGGGAAATAACGCTTAATTAGGGGAATGGGTCCTCTTTAATGGATATTTTGTTTCCTTCTCCAATTAAGATAATAAATACAGCTTCTCAATACATTGAGAAGAGGAAATACATCTTCTCAGTTTAAGATAGTAAATAAGCTTCTCTTAATTCTATCTACCATTTTTAATTTCTTGAGTCAGAATACATATCATCTCCCTTCCTAGTATCCACTCTTCCCAGCCCCTCTTCTGTTGTCAGTTGGGAGCCTTTGGTTAAGTTGTTTAAGGTGTATTTATGCCTTTCTCTTATTTTATAAGAATATAACATAAAGTGGGCGCCTGGGTGGCTCAGTGGGTTAAGCCGCTGCCTTCGGCTCAGGTCATGATCTCGCGTCCCGGGATCGAGTCCCGCATCGGGCTCTCTGCTTGGCAGGGAGCCTGCTTCCTCCTCTCTCTCTCTGCCTGCCTTTCTGCCTACTTGTGATCTCCCTCTGTCAAATAAATAAATAAAATCTTTAAAAAAAAAAAAAAGAATATAACATAAAGTATAATGTATGTGAGGTAATTATATTCACCTCATAGACACATATGTCTCATACATAGACACATATGTAATAGTAAATATAAAAATCTCCTTGATGTATATAAATGAAGAGCACTTTAGTAGGATATAGAAGTTGCTCAGTTATGCAGTTTAGAAGTCTGTAACATAAATAGGTGACCTATTTTCCCGATTGTGTCTTAACTCTAAGTACTGATGCATTTTAAAAATGATTTTTGGTTGACATTTAAAAACTGTATTACATACTTTTCTGCCTTAGTAAACAAAAGTCAACCCCAAATTTTCTTGATTTATTTTCCTGTAAATTATCATTTACATATTTATATGTAAATATATCATTTACATTATCATTTATTTTCCTGTAAATTTAGATGTCTATTTATGGTTGGGTCTGCTATAATGTGTTCCCCTAAATAATTTCTGGATTAATTTCATTTACCTTTTTCTCATGAAAGTAGAATTTACAATGAGAAGCTGCGGGGTTTCATGGGCACTTTAATAGCAACCATAAGAACTATGGATTCAGAGGGGAAAGAGTCTTCTAAATTGCCTCCTTGTACTCAGTTCTCTAAGATTCTCATCTTTATTAGTATTCACTTATTTGGACAGCCTTCACAACCCCTTATTATTTCAGCACTGTTATTTTCATAATGCTTTGTTATTTGCCTTATTCCCTTCTTTTACCTCTCCCTTGGCTATTTTTTTTCTTTTCTCCATATTATTTAAAGTCTTTTTTCTACCTCCTTTATTCTATTCTTTTTTTCTTTATATTTATACACATAGACCTACTTGATTGCAGATTCTGGCTAAAATTGATCTTCAAGCCTTTTCTCTTGAGCCCATATGTTCTTTTTCTTTTCATATTTTTATTTATGAACATTTTTGATGAAGAATTTCTGCTGGAGCCATAATCAATATCATTGTAGTACAATCTCTTTCTTCATTTATGGATGAAACGCTAGCACACTGTAATTTCTTTGAGATCACAATTTACCTGTAGGATCTGGCTAGTACAATCTCTTTCTTCATTTATGGATGAAATGCTAGCACACTGTAATTTCTTTGAGATCACAATTTACCTGAAGCTTCTAACTTCAAGCATTGGGAGCCAGAGTATCTTTTTGGTCTTCCCAAGATCTCCTTGTCGTTACTCAATAGATAGAAATTTTTCTTTGCCAAGAGTCTGAAAGAGAATTTTTAAAAAAATTTCCAGTCCATTCACTTTATCCAGTTTCACTTTGGCTAGAACCCTCTTTCCTAAATGATATGAGTTGATGTCAGCTGTGTTAATGTCTAGCTGAGCATGTGACCTTAGAAATTTCCATTACGCGAGTTTGTCGAATAGTCATTTCTCAGAGGTGAAGACGATGTTGTAGTGAATATACAGACCACTTGCCATTAGAAGAGCTTTTGCAGTTTAATTCTTAGAATGCTGTGTTCCACTGGGGAGTAGTTAATTTAACCATTGATAGAGGCATATCAATCTCACAAGACAGCTTATAATATATTACATCTCTTAGAATCGGGACTAGACTCTGAAGCTTTCAACAGCTCTCTTGTGTCACTTGTTTTGTTGCTGAAAAACAAAACAATTTTGAGGCTCTGATATCTTTTGTGCTCTATAATCTACTCATGTACCCTACTGTGATTTCCTTTGAGAAAGACTTCCTATGACTTTGTTCTTGAAAATGCTGAGCCACAAAACGTACCTTTTCTGTAGAGTAATTTACCACAATAGTCATTGCCAGCCCTCCTGAGAGCCTGGAGAGAACACTGTCTCTTTCTCTGCTTTTTCATACTGATATTTTGCAAAACAGGCAAGTAGAATTTCCCATCTCATTTTTGAGATGATTGCAAAAAGAAGAGCCAGATGACAGAATGGACCATCAAACCCTGGTATAATTTCCTTTCATTCTTGTTCTTTACTAAATGTTTCTGTGCACAGGGAATAAAGGGCTCTGAGGCAGATTAATGCAGCAAGAAGCTCACTATGCTTACCAAGACTCTGATTGTTTCCTGGTGTTCTGTTTGGCCGTGGGAAGCATCTTTTCTCAGATTCCCCTATAATGATGAAGTCTCAAGTTTGAAAGGTAGCAGCTCTGTGTCCTGTGTCCACCACCTGGCTTTCTTTGGAATAACACATACTATTAGTGATGGGATGACATATTTCAAATTTTAATTTTCTTCCTCCTTTTATTGCCAAGGCCTTAAAAGTGTGTTTGGAGGAATGTGGGGGTGTGCTGGGGGAGGAAAAGGGATCCAAGACACTAAAGACACATAGCTGACTTTGAATTTAGGACTCAAAGAATGTTTGGGTGAAATGTTCTTTCTTGTGTGCCAAAGCAAATACTTGATTATTTCCAGCTCTTTTAAAATACCCTATTTTCTTCTTGTTTAAGCATCTAATAAAGTTTTGGCAGTTATAGTCAGCAAAAGAAGATGAATCCAGGAAACATGTCTTAGAGCCTAGCTACTATAGCTTGGGGGAAGAAAAAATAATTTATGAAAGAAGTTACCTAGAGTGTGCTTTTAATTCATCAATAATGTATAATATCAAACTAAATGTCCAATTAACAATTTAACCATGTTGAAGATACTTCAATGTCACAAGAGTAATCATGCCCAAAGTTATAGATGATGCCCTATATATGCTAATCAGTTCTTTGTATTCTTGGTCAGGCAAATAGTTGATTTTTATTGTCTGTATAGCTCTATGAAACTAGAATCATTTCTCTGAGGTATGGAACATGGTAAAGAGAATATTCTTCTACAGGACTAGACAATCTTCTTAAGTTTTATTGAGATGTAATTGATATACATCACTGTATAAGTTTAAGGCATAAAGCATGATGGTTTGATTTACATATATCATGAAATGGTTACCACAGTATGTTTAGCTAACATTTGTCTTCACATATAGAGACAATAAAAAGAGAAGAAAGAAAAAAAAAAACAAAAAAAGGGAAAAAATGGTTTTCTGTGATGAGTACTTCTAGGATTCATTCTCTTAACAACTTACCTATGTATCATTTAGCAGTGTTAGCTATTGTCATCATGTTGTACATATTAGATTCCTAGTATTTGTCTTACAGTTGGAAGTTTGTAACTTTTGACCACCTTCCTCCAATTCCCCTTCTCCTTACCCTCTGCTGCTGCTAAATACAAATTTGATCTCTTTTTCTATGAGCTTCTTTTTTTTAAATTCCTCATATGAGATCATATAGTACTTGTTTTTTCCTGACTTATTTCACTTTGCACAATGCCTTCAAGTTCCATTCTTGTTGCAAATGGTGAGATTTCCTTATCTCTTATGGCTGAATAGTATTTCGTGATAGCTAGCTAGCTAGCTAGCTAGATACACAGACAGATATCTCACAACTTTTTTATCCAGTTATCTATTTAACCACTTAGGTGGTTTTCATGTCTTGGGTGTGGTAATAATCAGTTTCACAACTGATATGAGGGTGCAGATATCTTTTTGAGCTAGCATTTTCATTTCCTTTGGATAAATATCCAGAAATGGAATTGCTGACTCATATGGGTGTTATATTTTTAATTTTTTGAGAAGCCCCCATATTGTTTTCTATAGTAGCTATAATAATTTGCAATTCTACCAACAATATTCCTAGGTTATCTTTTCATCATATTCCCACCAGCATTTGTTTTCTCTTGTCTTTTTGTTGGTGGCCATCCTAACAAGTGTGAGGTGATATCTCATTGTGGTTTTGATTTGAATTTGATTTGAATTTGAATTTGATTTGAATTTCCCTAATGAATTTCCCTAATGGAAAGTGATATTGAGCATCTTTTCATGTACCTGTTGGTCTTTTGTATGTCTTCTTTGGAGAAATGCCAATTCAGGCCCTTTACTGGTTTTTAAATTGGGCTATTCATGCACTCATTCATTCATTCATTTCATGCTGTTGAGTTGCATGAGTTCTTTAAATATTTTGGATATTAACCCCATATTTGAATATATGATTTGCAAATATTAAGTCCCATTTCATGGGTTTTCTTTCTCTTTGTTGATGATTTCTTTTGCTGTGCAAAAGTTTTGTTTTGTTTTTTGTTTTTTGGTTTTTTTAGTTTTATGTAGTCCTACTTGTTTTTAGTTTTGTTGCTTGTGCTTTTAGTTGTCATAAAAAAAAAAAAATCATTACCAAGGAGCTTTATCCCTATGTTTGGATATTTGATTTGTTCAGATATTCTAGTTCTTCCTGATCTAGTCATGGTACATTGTATGTTTCTAAATATTTCTCCATTCCTTCTAGGCTGTCCAGTTTTTTAGCATATGTTGTTGACAGTAGCCTTTTACCATCCTTTAAATCTTTGTGGTTTCCATTATAATGTCTCCTTCTTTATTTATAATTTTGTTTATTTGGGTCTTCATATTTTTTTTTTCCATGATTAGTCTATCTAAGAGTTTGTCAATTTTGTTGATCCTTTCAAAGAACCAGCTTTTAGTTTGGTTAAATTTTTCTGTTGTTTTCCTATTCTCTTTAATTTATTTCTATTCTAATCTTTATCAGGGAATCTTCATTAGGAAATTCTTCTAAACTAGCCTCAGGCTTTTTTTTTTTTTTTTTTTTTTTTTTTTTTTTTTTTGGGGAATTATTTTTTTTTATATTTTTTTTTTTGCTCTTCAGGTTTTTTTTTTTTTTTTTTTTTTTTCTGGTTCCTTTAGGAGCTATAGAGTATTATTTAGAACTAGATGGGATTTTGAACTAACTTCCCTGCCTTGGCTGGGCAGCAGAACAGGACCCAGGACATACACAGCTTATTGTTTGGAGACCTGAGTCAGTAAGTGCAAGCAGTGAATTCCCTGGCCAGGTAAGGCCATCATTTTTGCTGTATAGACGGGGGATTCCCTGTGCTGTGCTCTATGTTCAAGTGTCAGTGACATAGTGCAGTTGGATGGGCTATATAGTTTTCTGTGTACTCTGGTTAGGTTCTGAAGTGAGACAGGCTGAAGACCATATTGAGCAGTGAGTAGGGCTGCATATTAAATTCCCTGTTTGGTGAACATAGGGGAAAGATGAGAGAAAAAGGAAAACCATAAAAGAGACTTTTAACACTAGAGAACAAAGTGAAGGTCGCTGGAGGGGAGGCGAGAGTTAGGGATGGGCTAAATAGGTGATGGGGATTAAGGAGGGCACTTGTGATGAGCATCAGGTGTATGTAAGTGATGAATTGCTCAGTTCTACTCCTGAAATTAATATTACACTATATGTTACCTATCTAGAATCTAAATAAAAACTTGAAACAAACCAAAAAAAAAAAAAAAAAAAGAAAGAAAGAAAATCCTGTTTGAGTGCAGTGGTGGAAGCAGCTCTAAAACTGGAAAAGCTCTTAGCTTATCTCAAGCCAATACATACTCCAAGTTTCTTGGAATAGGGTCATTGGCTTAGTTCTGTAAATTATCAGTTTTTCGTGTCTGCCTCTTGGCTTGAGTGCAGCTGAGCTGCAGAACCTCCAGTTGTCACCAGCCCTTCATTTCCCATGGGGCTGAAATACATTTTCTACGATGACTGAGACTGTAGCAGCTCCTTTGCAGGGGAAAGACAGGGAGGGATCACTCCAGGCTTTTCTCAGTTGCCCAACCAAGAGCTACCCTCAGCTTTCACTAGAAATTAAGCCCCTGCCTGGGCATAACCCACGAAGCCTCTATGCTGAGACAGACTTAGCTCTGGTGATGATCTCCTCTGTTTGCTTGCTTCTTGGTTCAAGCCCTGCTGGGTCACACAGCTTCTAGGAATTGTCACCAGCCCTTATGCACAGATGGGACCAGAAGACACTCTCCACAGTGATGGGGCTATGACCAGCTCCTTGCCTGGTGGTGGGAATAACTCCTCCTTTGAGGATTGGAATCGGACAAATCTCTACCCAACAGAGGTTCCTGATGAGAATGTGCCTCTGCCTTGGTTCTAGAGATGAGTAAAGACACTGGCTCAGATTACCACTTGGGCATTGCAGATATGAACCCTGTTGGCCAAGACCTGTGTGCTGCTTGTTGCAAGCCTCTCTGCTTTTCCATCGTGATCAGATACCTACCGGTTGAACCCCACAGATTCCCCTGCAATCTCTGTGGCATAAGATCAGAATGGGGTTTCTGCAAAGTGACCCACAATGGTGGACAGGGCTTGTTGTCTCGACTGAGCTCTCTTTTTCCACTAGAAGAACTGGAGGCTCAAGGGATACCCTTTTGTGTGGTGCTGTACTGGCCTCTGTATTGGTCTCTGTGGTCCAGGGGATGCTTCAGTTTCATCCCCATGTTCTAGGATTCTCTTAGTGCTATCTTGCTTTTGAATAGTTGTTACTCATTCTTGTAAAAGGGAATGGAGTAAAAAATGACCTATGTTGCCATCCTGGTGATGTCATTCCTTATTTTTAAAATTAAAACTGAAAATGTAATTACTTATCAAATTATATAAACATGATAACATCAAGTAGTAATTAAAACCCTCAAATCTGCAAATTTTAGAACTAAAAGGAAACTTGTAGATTTTGTAAAAACTCATTTTAAAGGTAAAAAAATTATAAACACCTTTAGAGTACTAAATATTCTACTGTCAGTTTTTATACATATTAACTCATTTATTTATTGTAACTTGATGAGGTAGAATTATCCCCATTTTACAGGTAGAAACTTAGGTGTGGAGAAGGTCATTTATCTTACATGGTCAAAAAGTTACAATGTACGGGCGCCTGGGTGGCTCAGCGGGTTAAAGCCTCTGCCTTCGGCTCAGGTCATGATCCCAGTGTTCTGGGATAGAGTCCCGCATCGGGGCTTCCCTTCCTCTCTCTCTGTCTGCCTCCCTGCCTACTTGTGATCTCTGTCTGTCAAATAAATAAATAAAATCTTAAAAAATAAAAAGTTACAATGTAGCAGAACCAGAATGCAAACTCACTCTGGTGGTCATGTTCTTAACTAGCACCATTCTGTATTGCCCCAGAGGAAATCAAAACACAGATATGAAATGACTTGCCTGGGCACCTGGGAGGCTAAGTCTGATCATCTGCCTTCTTTTTCTCTTAGGTAGATTCTTAACATATTTGATTCTTACTCTAATAAGAATCATACATACACACACTACATTGGAATAGTCCCTTGTAATTAAATCCTATTCTTTTAAGTTACATTAAAATCATTTCCTGTTTCTGCTTTTAGTAAAAGCTCTCCCTTGGTAGCTCTGTCAGTTTTTCTGGCTTTTGGTTACAACTCTCTTATTTCTCTTTTACAAAGGACAGGAAAGAATAAAGAGGTTAAATTTCTGTGTACTTTCTGAACCTCCCTGGTTGTTTTTCCAGTCATAAGAGGGCTTCCTTTCACTGAATTTCCTAAATTAGAGAGAAAGTGGTCAGGTTTCCAGTTGGAGCTGACCTTTGACACTACTTAAAAGTAATTTGCATAAAATGGCATCTTTAGTACCCAGCTGTTTTGTGGCTTCTCTTATGCAAACTATGATTTCAGAAATCTAGATTCCTTCAGAACTGTGATTTTTAAGGAAGAACTTCACCTTTATTTTGGCTTATTAAATTAATACATGTTCAATTATAAAGGAGTTCATAGAAATTATAAAACATAGATTAAAAACTCTTCTATTATCTTTAACATTTTGGTCTATTTCCTCCAAAACGTTTTGTTGTGCATATTTTAAAACAGAATTGGAATGATTTTTTATATAGATATGTGTGCGTGTATGTGTGTATACATATATATACACACACACACACATATATACATATACATACACATATATACATATATACATATATATACACACATACACACACTTATATGTATATATATGCGTGCGCACACACACACACACACACACACACATACTTAAAGATTAAACTTGTGTCTTTTCTACCTCAACATGATAGTGTGAGATTTTTCCATGTTATTAAATAGTCATCAAATATTAAATATTCATCAAAACCAACATTTTAAACAGTCACCTGGTGTTTCATTACTGGATTGGCCATAATTGATGTAACTATTCTAATTTTCAGTGTTGTTTTCAAATTTTGCTATTACAAAAAAATGGTGAGACACCTATATAACCTTGGCTTGAGTTTGTTTAGATATATAACTTTATGAGTAGAAATACGTACATAGTATATAAATCCAAATATATATTTAATAATCCCCATATTTCTGCATATGTTGTTTTCTGAACATACACAAACACAGATGATAGACCATGACATATATTATGTTCCAGAGGAATGATGCAGACATGTTCCACACTTGTTGGGGAGAGAGTGCACTGAGGAACTGAGGACTGTGGAGGCCGGAATAGACCTAACCAAGTACATGGGACTTAAACTCAGCACTGAGGAATGAGAAGTTCCCAAGAGAGAAAAGAGTCTGGAGGACATTCTTTTTTTTAAGATTTTATTTATTTATTTGACAGAGACAGTGAGAGACGGAACATAAGCAGAGCAAGAGGGAGAAGTAGGCTTCCTACTGAGCAGGGAGCCTGACACAGGGCTCCATCCCAAGACCCCATCATGGGGCTTGATCCTAGGACCCCGGGATCATGACCTGTGCTGAAGGCGGACACTTAATAACTAAGCCACCCAGACACCCCGGGAGGATGTGCCTTAAAAGAAGTCTTAAGGAGGGTTTAAGCCAAGTTGTTTCTGAATCCCCTGGTTTGTTGTTGTTGTTGTTGTTTCTAGCAAAAATATGAATTTGTATTGGATACAGCATGTGCTAAAGAGAAGAAAGGGTAGTTTGAAATAGAGGGTTAATTTAGGTAAATAAGTGGCAGAATTTTGGAGATAATGGGTTGTATTTTGAAATGTTGTTAAGTTTTGACCAGTTAAATATTTTGACCTGTGACATTCTGGAGCCATTGAAATTTTTTCTTTGTGAGAATGACCTACACACATTATTTTTGTGAAAGCGGATAACATTGGAAGCAATAGTTGGATGGATTGAGTGAGTAAAAATGTGAGGTGGTGAAGCCAAATGAGTGCGCAGCAACTGGTCTGAGCGAAATGTTATGAAGGTGTTAAGGGCGGTGTGGAAAGATTCCTAAGGCAGGGTTGGGTAGCGGATTGCTCCATGGGATTTAAGTGTGGGAGGGTCCGAGATTATATAAATCACCATATGATTGGCAGAAATAGGACAGTCAAGAAGGAAAGTTGGTTTTAAAGAAAATGAGTAATCTGTTTTAGATGGGCAAAGGAAAGAATCAGGTGAGAAGCACATCACCTTATTTTAACTTGCTAATAATCTTAAAATCAGACAGGGATATAAGATGGGAGGAAACATCATCATTACAGATTTTAGGTATCAGTGTTCCTTCTTCCCCTTAAAATCCTGAAATATTAGAGAGACTGTGTTCAGAATTGCAGAGAAGTATGAATTCTCTGAGACCATTATTTAGAATCTACAGCAGTGTTTTTCCACTTGGAGCAAAACATTTTCTTCTTTCTGTGTCTTTCCTTTTCTTTCTTCTTTTTATTTTTAAATTATTTATTTATTTATTTATTTATTTATTTATTTATTTGACAGACAGAGATCACAGTAGGCAGAGAGGCAGGCAGAGAGAGAGGGGAAGCAGGTTCCCTGCTGAGCAGAGAGCCCGATGCAGGGCTCAATTACAGGACCCTGGGATCATGACCTGAGCAGAAGGTGGAGGCTTAACCCACTGAGCCACCCAGGCACCCCTCTTTCTTCTTTTTAAAAAATTGGTGCTGGGTAACATAATACTGTTTAACTAATACCTAAAGTATCTTATTGAGAATTCTGCATTCTACATCTTAATATTGGAAGCAGAATGTTCTTTAGAGGAGAGTGCATTCCACTTTAATTTTGAAGTTCTAAGTGTTAACAATATTTGAAAGTCAATACCCTTAGAATAAGGCTTTAGGCCATTTCATTTTCTTACACAGCTTTTCTTCTTGTCCGTGTTGGCAATATTGTTTGAGAAATTCTGGTAGTTTTGTGTCAATAAAGCAGCTACTTATAGATTTGGTAGAGAAACTCTGTAGAACATGCATCAAATTAAATATGTTACTTCTAAAGGGTGATTTTTTTTTTTGTTTGTTTGTTTGTTTTGAGGTGCTGTGTAAAGTTAGAGACTTTGGCCAAGGCTGATGAACATTCACTTTGGATTTGGAGATTTTCTTGAGTTACTCCTCCTTGTGGATGGCTGGATGGAGCTGGCTTAAATAACAAAACCCATGCATCTGCTCTCATGGTTGATTATGGAGTCATATCTAAATACAGAATATTTTGGTTTTATTAACTAGAATAAAATACCAAGTCATAGGAATGTAGATTCACTTTAATTGCCTATACCCTCAATCACAACGTTCTTAATGTGGCAAGGAAATAATAAAGTAAAAGTAATTTTTTAATTTCAAGTTTCAGGTTAACACCATACAAAGTTGGAAATTTCTACTACTGGAAATTTCTATTTCCATTTCCATGTCCTGGAAACATGTAGCAAGGGCAAAACCCTAAAACTTGGAACAATGTCTTAATTTAAATATTTTCCAACTTGAAAATTGCAAGATTAGAAGCAGATTGTAATTTCTTGCAGTCAGGGTTTATTGAGGTATAATTTGTGTTTGATAGGAGTCATCCTTCTTAAATGGTTAGGTTAATGAGTTTTGATAAACATATGTAGTACTTAACCACTGTTGTAATCAAGATACCGAACATTTCCATCACCCTCAAAATTTCCCTTGTGCCTCTTGGCATTCAATCTACTCTTTGATATCCAACCCTAGGCAACCAGTGATCTGCTTTCTGTTCGTAGTTTTGCCCTTTTCCGAATGGCATATAAATAGAATCCTACCCTATGTATATTTTTAAACTTAGTTTCTTTCACCTAGCATAGCATTTTTGATATTTATCCATGTTCTTGATTGTATTAGTAGTTTGCTCCTGTTGCAGAGTAAAACTCAATTGTATGAATATACTACAGTTTATTCACCAGCTGGATTTTGCTTTCCCCCCAACCTGTTTTGGTGATTATGCAGAAAACTGCTATAATATTTGCATGCAAATGTGCATATGTGCATATGTTTTCATTTCTCTTTGGTAAATACCAAGAGTGTGATTGCTGGGTTTTATGGTAACTACATGTTAAACTTTATAAGAAACTGACAAACTGTTTTCAGAAGTGGTCACACCGTTTTGCACTCCTACCAGCAGTTTGAGATTTCAGTCATTCCTCATACTCATTAACATTTAGTATTTTCACTGTATTATAAACATAATAAATATTGTATAACTTTTTCAGATTTTGTAAATAGCCTTGTAGGTACTGCCCAAGTGCAGAAAGTTATTGTGCCATTCCAAATCTTCTTCAGTTCAATTATCATTGTAGTTTAAAGGAGAGGTTATGGTTATGCAAATGATAATTTGCTTCTGCTAAGAGCCATTACTGTTCCGATCAGAGATTTCTTCCTTTTATTAAACCAGCATTTATTGAGTGCCCATAATATGTCAAGTGCAAGAAACATGATTCCTACCTTACAGGAATTCAGATTCCTGTGGTAGGGGTGAGGGTGGAGAGCCAATAAACAGAAAATCATAATATAATGTGGTAAATACTAAATCTCAGAGGAGAAATGGCTAATCAGTTTAGCATAGAAACCTTTGGCTTTTGATAATATTTCTTATATCTAAAAGTAGATTGAACTCTGGAATGGCAGAGGAATTGCTAAAATTCACAAACCGACAAGAGGTTTTTTTCTCCTGACCTCGAATGTGTAGTGTCCTTTTCATACCAATTCTTCCAAATCTCTGACACCAACTGAGTATCTAACAATTCAATTCTGACACTAACTCCTGGAGTTGGTGTCAGTCCCCACAGATGAAGGGGTCAGTACTCTAAGACTGTCTCCACTTCAGAAACCGGCCACAAATGGGGTGCTCAGGCTACCTACATTTCTGTCCTGCTAGCTATAAATTTGGGGATTCCCATGAACACCAGTTTTAGTAATTTGCTAGAACTCATAGAACACAGGAAAATGCTCAGGAAAATACTCACTATTGCCACTTTATTGTAAAGGTATAACTCAGGAAGAGCCAGATGAGATGCATTGGGAGAGGTGTGTGTTAGGAGATATATGGCCTTCCATGCCCTTTATGGGCATACCACCCTTTCAGCACCTTGATGTAGTAACCTAACCAGAAGTTCTTTGACCCCGTTTGTTTAGGGGTATTTATAGAGGGTTCATTGTGTTGGCATGGTAGATTACATCATTGGTGATTGAACTTAACCCCCAGCCCTTCTCCCCTCTCAGAGATCAGTGAGGGGAGGCTGAAATTTCCAGCTCTCTAATCACCTGGTTGGTTCTTCTGGCATCCAGCCACCATCCTGAAGACATCTAGGGGCCAACTCTTATCACCTCGCTATCAGTAAACTCAAGTATTGCTGAAGGGCCTCATTACCAAAGTGAAAGACACTCCTATTACTCAGGAAATTCCAAGGGCTTTAGGGGGTCTGTGTTATGAACTAGGAAAAAAGCCTCAATATACTTTTTATTACACTGCAGTGGTCCAGCTTATTTGATCCAAGATTTATGGGCATTTGACCAGAGCCCATTTGATGGTGTGTCTTATTGGAAATGAGTGGGTTTCTAGTTTGAGTACCAACTCTGATAAAGTTTATAAATGACTTGCATGTGTATTCTCTCATCTGACTATGGCGCAGATCAGTGTCTCCAGGCTTCTGTGTGCCCACAGATCTCTGTTAGTAGTTCAAACTTTAATTCTATGTAACTGTAGTATTAATATGGTTATAGAACATACCACTGTTTATATGTTTTTATTTGAAAATCTATGTGTTTGAGCTCCTTTTGGTTGGCACTGAATCACATTTATATATCTTTTCACATTGATATTTTTATTCTCCATATTTAGTAAAGTCTCCACCTTAAAAAAATATTAAATTTAAAGGCAGTTGCACAGATTGCTCAATTTCTGAAACAAAGCTGATGACAAGTTATCAAGGATAAAAATAATTTAAATGATTCAAGAGACTTCAGTGCATAGAGGCCAAGTTGATAGAACCATAGCGAAGTAAACGTTTAAAACACTTATTCAGATAATTTAGGCAAAATATCTGCTTCCATCTGAACCATCTCAATTTTCCAGTTTGCTTGGACGTAAAAAGTCATTGAAAAAAGAGACAACACTCATTAGGGACAATATTTAGAAAAGAAAAATAGGCAGAGCCATGGGCAAATATTTTTGTTCTACTTTTCATAAGAGTTTTAACTTGAGAATGAATCTGTTGGCTCTATGGATCTCTAGAAACTTGGTCTTCAACACAACCATTTTTATTCTTAGGTGTAGTAGTAGAAAATATTTGTCTGAGTTATTGGCCAGTGAGTTTTACTCTGTGATAATGTAGCAATTTCATTTCATTCGATTCAGCATAATTTGTAGAGTTCCTCTAATTGTAGTAGGTGTGTTCATCCCAGAGCCAACCTACTTCTATATAGTAGTTTTTAAAAAAGTAAGATGCAACATGAACATTTACTGTTCATTTACTGAACATTTACCTCCCCACCTTTATTTTCAGGTGATACATACTTTCCCATTTTTCCAGAAGTTTAAGTATCGTTTTCAGATTTGTTTAAACTTAAGAGACTTCATTTAGATGATTTACTTGCTTATCTGTATTATCTTGTTTGTGGTTAAATACTAAGAACATGAATGGATTTTCAGGGATTTATTTTGGGATTTATTTCTCATGCCCACTGACAATCACCTTTGGAGGTTTTTTCCTCCCTTCCTTAAATTTAGATGAAGTTTTTTCTTAGTGTTGGCCTATTTTGTACTCATTTGTACACATTTATTGTTTCCCAGGTGCAATGTTTTCATTTTTTTTCCCACTGCTATGATGCTTTGTTTGTACTGCTTCAATTGAAGGTTGAAATTCATGAAAGAATGTGTAAATTGTTACAGTTCAACAGGAAGGAGGATGATTTTGCTGCTGCACATAGGAGACCACAGTGAAGAGACCATGGGAAACATTTGAAGCTTTAAGAATTAGACGACTGTAACATTTTATCACTTATGATATTTCATTTGGTATTTACAAGATATGCCCAAAGGGACCCTCATCTGCTTTGCCATATGGAAAGTTTATAAATGTTAGAGTACAGTGCAAGAGCAAAGTGGGAAAAAGGAAGAATTTAAAGGTGGTTTAGGTACTCAAGAGCAATGGCCTTTTCTTTAGTTGAGAGAAACAGCTGTTGCTTTTGAGGAAGGTAAGCACCCAGTGTTTTCCTCCTGTTCCTTTGGGGTCTGGCAAAAGTATCAGAGAATAAAGATGCCCACCATCTATTTTATTTTCTGTCATTTTCTAAAGGTGATTTTGTTCCATGATACAGAGTTAACTGATGGAATTAATCATGTCAAAGTGTATAAGTGGAGGATTTTTATTTCTCAGTTAAAATAAAGGAAGAAGAAAGGTATTCAAATCCAATTTAAGAACCCAACTTTACATTTCTCCTCTGTACAGTGAAGCTGGTGTCATCTTAAAAATATTTTAAAAGAAAAATAAATCAAGATGGGACTAAGTTTTTTGGAAACAAAGCAGGATTTAATGTCAAAACCTAGAGAATGGAGTAGACAGTATAAATCCATCCAAAAAGAATCAGATTATAAGACTAAATATGGAGAAAACATTTTATTTACCGTTTAGAAGTGTTGAGGTCAGATCAGTAAACAGGAACATTAATACATCTTTCATAAGATGACTGATGTCCTAACATGATATGTTTCAAAGGATAATACTTGCCTCTGTTAGAAAAGGTGACTTCCCAAAACTTATGGGAATTTTTTAAAAATGCAAATCATATAAATGATGGTTGCTGAAATAAAGTGAACAATTCTCCTTAGCATTAAGAAGGATTTTTTTTCTGTCTCTAGTGATTCTAAGTTTGTTTGTTTGTTTGTTTGTTTGTTTTGTTTTGCATTTAACCAATTCCAACAATGTTTATAATTTCTTTCAGAATCTGACCTTGGGAAAATTTCCACCTCTCTTCACCAATATTCGTTTGACATTTATTGTTCATTGTGCCAAGCACTGTGTTAGAAACTGGGGGTTAATAAATAAGAAGTGGTTTTTATGGAACATGCATCTGTTTGGTGGGTGAAAAGTAAGAGTAGTTGCAGTCCACTATGATACATGGTATCATACACAGTATGAGGAAAGTGTAGATCAGTTTGATCTCATTTCTTCCTGAAGATTACAAAATCTTTATTAGTGCAAACAAAATCTCTTTAAACTTCTATCCTAGCCTGGAAAGACAGTTACTCATGATTTGAACAAAACTAAGCTCAGCAAGAAAATGCTATAGATGATGCTACTTTTATTTTTTTATATTTTGTTAGCAGTTTTGGATTGTAATAAAACTGAAAGTACAGAAATTTCCCACATACCCTCTACTCCCACACATGCACAGTCTACTCCTACCATCAACATCACTCACCACGTGGTACTTTTTTTTTTTTTTTAAACCAAAGATGAGTCTATATGGACACATTATAATCACTCAAAGTTTATTGTTTACCTCAAAGTTGACTCTGGGTATTCATTCTGTGGGTTTGGAAAAAGGCATAGTGATATGTGTCCATCATTATAATATCATACAGAATATTTTTACTGCTCTAAAAATCTTTTTTACTCTGCCTTTTCATCTCTTTACTGACCCATCCCAGACAGCCACTGATCTTTTTACTGTCTCAAAGCACCTTTTCTAGAATGTCATATTGTTGGAATCATACAGTATGGAACCTTCCAGATTGACTTCCTTCACTTAGCAATATGCATTTAAGTTTACTTCTCTCTTTTCATGGTTGATAGAACATTTCTTTTTAGCATAAAATAGTATTCCATTGTCTAGATATTAACCCAACTTAATAATTTAATTTAGCCATTGAAGGACATCTTGGTTGCTTCCAAGTTCTGGCAATAATGAGTAAATCTGCTACAAACACTCATATGCAGATTGTTGTGTGAATCTAAGTTTTCAACTCCTTTGGGTAAATACCAAGGTGCGTGACTGCTGGATCTTATGGTAAGAGCATGATTAGTTTTGTAAGAAACCGACAGCCCTTTTCCAAAGTAGGTGTACCATTTTGCATTCATCAGCAATGTATGAGAGTTTCTGTTGCTTCACATCTTCACCAGCATTTAATGTTTTCAGTGTTTTGGGTTTGAGCTATTTTAGTAAGTACATAGATAAGAATCTTGACTTAACTTGCATTTTCCTGATGATATGTGATGTGAAGCATCTCTTCATTAACTTATTTGGTATCTGTATTTCTTTTTGGCCAATTGCCTGTTAAGTTATTTGGTATTTTTAAATCAAGTTTTAAGAGTTCTTCCTTTGTATGTTTTGGAGAATAGTCTTTTATGAAATTATTCCTTCTTTGGCTTATATTTTAATGGAAAAAATGCAAAATGGTTAAAACTGTCTTTCACATATCTTTTTCTGACTTAATGTTTTATCTTTAGTCCCTTGAGATTTTAAGAATCTGAATATTGAAAATCTTGGGAGAGTGACTGTTTTCTCACAGGGGTCAATAGAAAGCATTTTCTCTGGATTTTTTTGAGGGTAAATATCTATTCCTTCTGTGTCCTAAAGATTTCAAGGTCTAGTCCAGAGTCTTTTCTGTCTTCAAAGCAGCAAATGCTGATTAAAATCTATTGCTTTACTTTGGTCAGTGAATGAAAAATGCTATTAATGTGAAAATATATTTTTTCTCTATTTTATTTTTAATTAAGACATAGTCGACAATATAATATTAACTTCAAGTTTACACCATAGTGATTTGACTATTGCACATTATAAAATGCTCACTGTGATAAGTATAGTTATTATCATACATATCATAATTGTCACCATACAAAGTTATTACTGTATTATTGACTGTATTCCCTGTGCTATACTTTTAATCCCCATGACTTACTTTATTTTGAAATAAAATTTTTTTTGAATGTGAGAGTGTTATTTCTGATACAGGATTTTTACTATCTTTATGTGATAAAAGACACACACACACACATACACACACACACAAACACACACTTCTGCTATTGACTAGAATTCATAAGACCAAAGTCTTATGGCTGTTCTTTTGACCTGTTTTTACTTTTGATGGTTTTTGTTGAAATGGGGCCTTGGATGAGAATTTAGTGCAGTCTCAAGTAAAATGCCAAATTTGAAACTTTCTGTGGTTTTATACACATTTCTAGTCAATTAGAAACTTCATAAGGAAAAAGGAAAAAACAAAAAAGGTGCAATTAGACCTTCAACTGTAAGTCAGTTTCATGGAACTATTTATTTTAAAATTGTTATTTAAAATACAGTTCCAATCAAGATCAAAAGCTTTTGCACAGCAAAGGAAACAGTTAATAAAATCAAAAGACAACTGACAGAATGGGAGAAGATATTTGCAAATAATAAATAATTCAATCAAGAAATGGGCAGAGGACATGAACAGACATTTCTGCAAAGAAGACATCCAGATGGCCAACAGACACATGAAAAAGTGCTCCATATCACTGGGCATCAGGGAAATACAAATCAAAAACACACCAGTCAGAATGGCTAAAATCAACAAGTCAGGAAATGACAGATGCTGGCGAGGATGCGGAGAAAGGGGAACCCTCCTACACTGTTGGTGGGAATGCAAGCTGGTGCAGCCACTCTGTTTTCCAGAGTGGCTGCACCAGCTTGCATTCCCACCAAC
>NC_081574.1:23929954-23935451 GCF_022355385.1 Mustela nigripes
ACATGGGGGCTTAAGTGGGTAGAAGAAGAATCAATGAAAGAAGATGGGATTGGGAGGGAGACAAACCATAAGTGACTCTTCATCTCACAAAACAAACTGAGGGTTGCTGGGGGGAGGGGGTTTGGGAGAAGGGGGTGGGATTATGGACATTGGGGAGGGTATGTGCTTTGGTGAGTGCTGTGAAGTGTGTAAACCTGGTGATTCACAGACCTGTACCCCTGGGGATAAAAATATATGTTTATTAAAAAAAAATTAAACTCGATTTAAGATTTAAAAAAAATAATAAAATACAGTTCCATTTCTTAACATATGATTTCAGCATATCCATATCTATATTAATAGATAATGCATACTGTCTGCCTTTGCTGCTTTGTACAAGTTCTCACAATATTGTTTGTTCAGAAAGATAACTGGTATGTGAGAGACTGCTTGTAGGAGTCCATCTATATCTAAGTCCTGTTTAGCATTTTTCTTTACTAATGTGGGTGGGGAACCCACTCAGAAGGGGCACAGCAAACATTTGAAAGTTTATTACCAAACTGCTAGCATTTGACCTTAGAGCAGGTCCAATTGACAAAGGAGCTGCAGGATATGAAACATTCTCATTACAATGTCATGGCAACATTACTGAAATTATTAACCATCCAAGTGGGATGATGGATGTTACAGGGTGGTGATGTCCTTGACAGAACATATTGCTAATTACCTTCTTTTAGTACTAGCATACAGTCACGTTCCTATGATCAAGTACTATTCCAAATGAATATGAAATGAATTTATAAGGAGAGAATATTTAAAGATTTTATCTGATAAAAGAGCAGATTAAATGTCAGATCTTCATTAAGGGTTCTTTAATCAAAGTTCTTTTTGTGGTTTTATGACAAATCCTTCTATTCTGGCACTTGAACCAAAGACCCATAGGTCTAAAAGGAACTGTTCTGTCACTTTAGCTAAAGGGTAATTTAATGATTTTTAAAGGTAGAATTTATGGTCTGCTAGGTAGGACTCATGAATAGAATCTGGGAAGGCTTTAATTTTAGTGATGAATTAATGACGCATCTCTGATCTTTTTATAAGGTTATGAAGCCCTATGACTTAGTTTCCCCATATGTTAAAAACAGAATGCAATAAAATAGTTTGAATACTTACAGTGTTATAGATAGTAATGTTAATTAGGCCCATCGGGTTTCTAAACTATATGTGGTGGGCTTACATAATTCTGAAAAAGAGTATCTTTAAGCAAGTTACTTAATGCAATTATCTTTTAATTAGTTAATATTTGGGAAATATTTAAAGGTGAAGTGGACAGTGGGATATAAATTTATCCAAGTTTGCAGAAAAACAGACTTTAGCAATATTTTGTTTTTCTGGATGAAAGGGCATTACATAATAAGGAAAGCTCCAGCAATAGGAAGCTTCTAGAATGTTCATCATAGACTGTTCTCTTGTAATCTTAAAGTACCAGACATAAATATAGCACAGCTTTACTACAGAATGATCTGATTCAGTAGAGTAATAAAACCACACTGTTTTGGGTGATAATGAAATTGGAAATAATTTATTATATGTTTACTTTAATGAAACTAGTTGTGGGAATTCAGATATAAGGTGTAAAATCAAGTAAGTTGATTATTAGAAACCAAATTTGTGTGTCATTTCCATATCTTGGAAGATTCAATGCTTCAATGTTAAAGTATTTGACTTATCTGAAAAGTTTTTGCGTGAGATTATAGCATTAAAGCCATCTTATTGGGTTTAAATATGGGAGAAAAGTCTCAGAAAATTTTCCTTTTGTCTCTTTATTTGTACCAATTAGAATTCCTTGTAGAGGGCATACCTATTATATGGTAATCATTGTTATTAATTACGACAAGACAAAGCAATATTAAGATAATTACTTAAGACAAAGTAATCAAATTCTGGATCATTAAGGATAGTGATTTATGCTCAGTTGAGTATGTAATTAAGTTTTAGTTCTTTTGAAACCAGTAATCCATATCTGATAAATATGTGTTTATTTAGATTATTTCACTAATGAAAGCATCCCAATCCTAGATTCTTTGCAAACGGGTTTTGGTGTTTTTCGGTATCTCATTAAATTAAATAAATTGTTTATCTTGAAGAAATTATAAAATACATATATACTATAAAACAAATATTCTGAAGGAACCTAAAATAGCAGTGATCAACTAGAAACTGTTTGAATTTGCATGGTCATTAAACCAAATTTCTTTCTTCCTACAATGCCTCCCTGCATCCTTTTTGATATGCTACTGCCTCCATAGATCAAATATGGCAAACATAGGTTCTGACAAAGTTTCCCACGCTTTCCTTGTGAATTAGCGTAGAAAAGCAGATCATACATTTGCATAGTTTTCAGCCCCTTTGAACAGCTGTATTCAGGATGTGTTGATGAATCAATGTTAGCCTTAGGGAGATGTGGGGTAATATGATAAAGGTTTTTAAGTCATTTCTCAAGTTCCATTCAATGTATATATTTTTTGCAAGTGCTTTGACTATGAAGGCACACTGTAAATATGTGTTGAATCAACAAAGGAATGATACATATAAAATATAGAAGGTATGCTTTTTAGATGATGAGAATCAAAGATATAGATAATAGAATTCAGAATTATACTTTGAGGTTAGACTAAAAGGCTGAGATCAACTAGACAAAACTTCATAGGGATAGAAATCAAGTTGTAAATATAGTTTTTTAAAATATTAATATCATGTAGTAGCTTGGCAGTAGTTCCTGTGAAAAAAGACTTTAGAGGATGTAGGTAGTTTGTGACTCAGCTGCTAAAACGAACTTATTGAGACTTTCAATCGTGACTTTTAATCGTGAGAAACTAGCCTGGTGCCTAGAACATGAAGGACACTTATGAAAGTTTGGCTGAATAGTACAAACTAATTTTCATGGATAATCACAATGATATCTTCCATCCCACAGACTCTTCTGTATTGTGACCCCACCAAGAAACGGAATCTGTCCCTTTGCCTCCTTCAGTATGGACAGATATGGTGACAGCTTTAAGCAATAAAATAAGTATAACCAAAATGACATTGTGTCAGTTCTGGGCACAGATCTTAAATGTCCTCGCGGTTTTCGCTTCCTGCTTTTTATAAGTCAGCTGCCACATTGCACGTGAGACAGACAACCTTGGAAAACATGAAGGGGTGCCTAGTCCATGCTAAATGATAACTTTCTGGGAGATCGAGAAGGCAGGTGGAGAGGGAGGGGCAAGCACCAATGAAGTGAATAACGAGGGTACATTGGACACACGTCTTCCTCGAACTTTCATAGACTATATAGTGAGTGGCTATCTGACTTCCAGCCACTTGGGAGAACTTAATCCAGAACTGCAGATAAGGCCAGTCAGATCACACACTGTCAAATAAAAATAATAAATTGTTGTTTTAAATCACTAATGTTTGGTGTTGTTTTTAATGTAGAAATCACTAACGGGAACTCCGAATGATTGGCAGAATGTATAATTAGACCCTAGATGGACATTTGTGTTGATGGCATCGTTCTTCAGTCTTTCTAGGAAAAGGGAAGAAAAGTGGGAAAGAAGGTAATTGTGTCAAACTGTAAAGAGCTATTAGTGGGGAGGCTGAGTAGACTCCGTTTTACCCCCATGGAATGGAACTGAGATCATGAATGCAATAGGCTGGAAGCCATCTGTCCTTTATGACCTGAGCCGAAGGCAGCTGCTTAACCAACTGAGCCACCCAGGCATCCCTTGCCATCTGTCCTTTAGAGGAAGATGGAGTATTGGAGTGCCTGGAGTTATCACCCATGAAACAAGCTCCTCTGCCAGCCTGTAACTTACCCGCAAGGAGATTTTCACTGGGCAAGACCTTGAAGGATCATAGGCCTTTTAGATGCAGAAGGGAGTCCTGTACAGGGTATAGAGTTGACAGGGGCAGTGTGGGAAAGTTGAATCAGTGTGTAAAGACAGTTTTTGCGAATTCTAGAAAGACTCTGTCCACATCGAAGAACACTGATGATCTTCCCTTAGCGTGTTGGAGTTTTGTCATTTAGAGATGATCTATTGCACATGTCGTTCAACTATAAAGAAATGACTGTCCTATGAAACCCTTATTTCCTGCCCCATTGGTTTAGGTGAGGCCCAAATATTATCTTACTTTTTTAAAAGGAAGAATTAAGGCAGTTTTCTGAAAAATTCAGACTTTAGTACACTCGTACTTTTCTATAGAAAGTGTAGTGTAGAACAGTTGTTTTCAAACTTCGTTGCACATGGAATTGCCCAAGGAGCTTTTTAAAAAATTTGAATGCCCAGGCAGTACCCCATAGAAATTACATCAGAACTTTCAAAATATATAGCAGTAGAGGTCAAGAAAATGTATTTTTAAAAATTCTCCACAAGGCTTATAAAGAAGGCTTTGAAGGAGACAATTATGACCACATTAAAAGAAGGCATTCATGAAAACAAAGACCCACATCGGTTTTAATTCTTTGGAAATTTCTCTGTTCTAAGATTGTGTTATTTAAAGAGTCTAGATTTCTTTGTGGTAAGAAGGAGGCGGCCAGGGATGCATTCAAAAGCATTGGGCTAAATGCTTGCGTTTTTATTCCTTTTACCTCTGTATCCTATATTCTGTATCTACAAATAGAGATTATTGGTGTTACTCTCTGGGATGCCGCGAGGGTCAATGTTTTAATGCTTTTGAGATTCTTTAAACCTTTGAATGAAAGTATCGTTACCTTGAACATGTAGGCATGCACGCTCCATTAGGCAAGAGTGGGGTTCAGTGTACTGAATTCTTTTAAAACCTCTTGTTCATGATATTTTTAAATCTAATAACTCCTATGATTTTAGTATTAGCTATGTTGCTAAATGCTTTATTTTTTCCCTTCCCACTAAATAGCAGCTTTCAAAAATTACTTTGTTTTACATTTAAAAGATTGGTCACATAAGTTTTTAACCAAATATTTTTGTGAGCATTGTTTTTTTGTTGAAATAATTATTCTACCATGCATAAACTGGGGCTTCTTTAGCTGAAAGCAATTCCTTTCACTTGTGTTATTACTTTAGGAACTATGCATACTTTCTTAGTTATATATAGACATGCTAGAAGAGTTATTTATTTGAGACAAGTCTAATAGCTAACGATAAAAAAGAAGGTAGTGTTTTAAATGTAATTTTGCTTTGGCATTGATTCCCTGAACAATATTTTGAAGGTTAAAATATGATAACTCATGTTGCAAATTAAGAAAAACTAAACCAAATTTAAGTGACAAGGTAATTTAGAAGTGAATTATTTCAGTAATAAAAGAAGTTTAATCTGGATCTTCTCTTCTATAGCCAGTCTTATCTGAATACTCGTCTTTTCTGTTTTACCATGGTGGGTAGATGAACCACTGATGAAAGGAATGGGAGATGTGTTTGAAAATTCACCGGTTAAAAAAAAATTTTTTTTATTAATTTTTTATTTTTTATAAACATATATTTTTATCCCCAGGGGTACA
>NC_081574.1:23938451-24057378 GCF_022355385.1 Mustela nigripes
GATGAATGGATCAAGAAGATGTGGTATATATACACAATGGAATACTATGCAGCCATCAAAAGAAATGAAATCTTGCCATTTGCGACAACATGGATGGAACTAGAGTGTATCATGCTTGGTGAAATAAGTCAAGCAGAGAAAGACAACTATCATATGATCTCCCTGATATGAGGAAGTGGTGATGCAACATGGGGGCTTAAGTGGGTAGGAGAAGAATCAAAAAAATATTTTTTAAATCCCCAGTAATTTTTTGAGTTTTATGTTAAGAGCCAGCTGCCACTTCTTCTGAGTAATTATAGTACATTTCAAAGGTCAGAACTAGATAGAGTCTTTTGTGAAAGGTGGAAATATCCCAAGACTGGCTTTTGAGATTGAGGTTTAAAAGCTTCGTGCTTTGGTGAGTGCTGTGAAGTGTGTAAACCTGGCGATTTACAGACCTGTACCCCTAGGGATAAAAATATATGTTTATAAAAAATAAGAAATTAAAAAAAAAAGCTTCCTGATTCCAGTGAATATTCCATAGATTTAAATAGGGTGTGTTGGAGTCATGGATAAACTCAAATAGTTCTAAAATTGATAGGACATAAAAGTAATAATAGATCCTAGCACAAGTAGCTTCAGAGGCATAAAATACTCAGAGGCATAAGTTATTTGTCCAGAGATGAAAGATAAGCAGTCTGCAATGCTTCTTGTATGAGGTCGGTATACTATCAATGTTTTCCCAAAATTTGATTTGAAAATTAGATCTTTAGAATGTTGCCATGTTAATATATAAGGAATATTTAGTGTTGTGTCAATACCCATAAATGTTGTTGGTATACTTACTGGAATAACATGATTCACTATTTCTCCAGTGGTTTTAGAAAAGAATTAATGTTAAACATAATTCCTAAAAACCTTATATAAACAAATGGCTAACATTTTGTAAACTTTAGTATTTTTTTAGGAGAGAGCAGAATTAACTCAAATGGACTCATACTTCCCACTTGGTATATTAGCCAAATACCTACTACACATTTTTTTTTTGTCTTTGACTATGTTTTTGACATTTTATTGCATTTAACTGCTAGCGTGTTGTATCCCTAGCACATAGGGTAGTGCTTGTCCCTTTACCATGTAGGTAGAAAACATTTGCTTGTGGAGTAAATTAGAAAAATAATCTTCTGGCTATATATCCTTGTTAAAATATCTATAGTATAATTGAATTGAAGCAAAGGACTGTTCAGAATCTATAGGGCCAAAATTTGGTATGATGACTAGAAAAGTAGCAAATTTTTGTTTAAAACAGCCCTGAGTCACCAAAAACACTATACGTTATAAAGCTGAAAATAGCCTGATAAGAAAATAGTAAACCAACTTTCAGTAGTAGTGACAACCTCTTCTGTGAGCCTGTGATATAGTTCAAACACTGCATTTTGTTGACATCTTCCTGAGTGATATTAGAAGCACAGATAGAGAGCATTTCTGGCCAAACAACCATGACATACACTGTAGATTTGTAATGAATGCTATTAAGATAACATGTCTCTCTCTCTCAAGGGGCAGTTGACCATGTGTATCGTCTCTTCTGCTTTATCATCAAGAATGACTGGGTGTGTTGGGGCCAACAGTGTTGATGGGCATTGATCTGTTTCAGAAGTGAATTAACTCAGAGTTTCAAGGACTGAGAAATGACTTTAGGCTTTTCCTTTTAAAAAGATGATATCTCATTTTCTGGGTTCAGAGATGAGGAAAAAAAGTGGAAATTGAGAGAAGGTAAAAACTCAATTTGAATTAGGTCTGAAGGAGAGTGTTTGTTTTATCTTATATTTACCAGCTGATAATCCTACAGTGAAAATCCATGTTGTCCAACTAGTGAAAATTAGGACAAGAATATGGATTAAATTAGTGGAGCCTGAGTGGCATGGTCAGTTAAGCATTCAACTCTTGATTTCAGCCCAGGTCATGAGCCCAGGGTCCTGAGATTGAGCCCTGTGATGGGCTCCACACTCAGAGGGGCATCTGCTTGGGGTTCTCTCTCTCCTTATCTCTTTGCCTTTCCCCCCAGCTCTCTCTCTCTTTCTCAAATAAATAAACCTTAAAAAATGGATTAATTTATAAAATGACTAGAAAATTATGTCTGTCACAGTAGTTTTCCATTTTGCCCCCCCAAAATGACTAAGAAAAATATTGCTTTCATAAAATACTATAATGAACACAGCCCTGGAATTCTAGTCTTATAAATACTTTCAGATGGAGATATAAAAATGATATTTCAAAATGTTAAAAATAATCAATGTGAGTGAAAATTGGACTTTGAATATCTGCAGGGTTATTACTTCCTCTTGGTGGTATGTTTCCAATTTTAGGGACTTGTGGGGGTGGGGGAGATAAGCTGCACTTGTACATAATCTCTCCCAGTATTGGTTCCATTTGTTTAGAAGATCTAATGGTTTTATTTTTAGGTTTAATGCCATTGAGATTTCTTAATAATTTCTAATTCCATCAGAATGTTCCTACCTTAAAAGGCCATGCCTAATGGATTCATTTCTTTCGATTTGTGGAGTATTAGAGTAAATAAAATCAATATTTATAACGAATTTGCAAAAACACTTTCTTTAAGCCAGTTGCTAAGAATGGTTTTAATGGGTAGTGTTCAGGCACTCAAGGTTTCCATATATTTCCCCATGGCCCTGTTAGAACTAGACTGGTTTACTGAACAAAAAGATTAGTATGTCCACACTTAGTAGACCAAATCAAGCAGAATGTGCTGTGGAGAAAAGATGATGAGTGTTCAAAGTAGATTATCTAAAGGATGTCTAAACCATAAAAATCTGGGGCAATTTTCACAAAAACTGAAAGCTACTAAGAGCAGTATCTAACAACAACAAAAAATGTTTTGGAGGCATAGAAAAACACATTTAAAGGCAAATGAAGAGAGCCAAAATGACAAAACAGTGAGTAAGCAAGCAAAACTTAGAACTTAGTTATTTTTCTGTGTCAGTAAATCTCTTCTCCATTTTGAAAAACAAATATCTATGTGGATTACATTATATTAGATTAAAAAGTTCTTAGAGTTTAGGGACTATATTTTTAAGCAATGTACATTTCCTTGCATAATATTTTATCATTCACTTATATTGTGGATCTATATTAACACGCGTGTCTCATGAACATTACTATAGTTCTGAATAATTCTCTGATAGAATGTTGTCCAAACACAAATGTTGGCTTTCTTTTGACTTTTGTACAGGAGGAAAATTTCAACAAACCTGCCAAATACAGCAGGTTCTTAGATGACCAAGATTTTCCTTGAAACTGAAAGTTACAGACTTTTTCTTTTAAAAGTTCCCTGTGTGTGTGTGTATCCCTGGGTGTTTCTCTTCCTTCGTTATCAGAGACAGCAATTCCTCAAGTCAAATGTCAAAGGCATCTGGTGGAACGAGGAATGCTTTATCAAAGTCAGGAAGGCATAATAAGGCTTGATTTTCACGGAGTGCATTCATTAGGTTCTTGAATATTAAATCAAAATTTGAATCCATCCATCCACCCATCCACCCTTCCTTCCTTCCTTCCTTTCTATCTTGGCAAGTCAGGAAATGGCTCTGCAGAGATAAATTCTGAGTTATCCATTAATGGGTCACAGTTTGCGCTGAAAACTCTCTCTTTTCACCTTTCAAAATGAAGCTTAGCTTCATTAATGCACTTTTTCTGTGAGGCACATGAAATCACCAAAATGTTAGAAGAAGATACATGCCTTGGGTGACCCATGAACCATCATCAGTATGTAGCCCCATTAATGCAAAGAATGAATGTAATAGCTACATTGTAACACCAGGAGGAGTGAGCATCTGATTTGCGCACTCCTGGGCTGTTAGGAGATTTGTTGCTCCACATACCAATTGTTCAGATAGACCGTAAACATGCATTTGGTTCTTCACAGATAATTCAGCAACCCTTTTCCCACATACAGTTGAAAAGATTAGGCCCTGTTTTGCTATCATTGTGCTCTAAACTTTATGACCTTTCTTTAGCATTCTGACTATCCATCTGGATGTTGGCTGACTGATTTCTGAATGAATCTCCTGTTTGAATTCTGGGTTGTCAAACTGAATATACTGTATATGGTTTGCAGTACTAGCTACAGGAATCCACGAATGACACTTAAAATGTCATCTGAGTGAGAGGGTAGCATATTGGCCTTTACTTCCCATAGAAACATCTTAGGAAAGAAGTTTTCAGTGCTTTTGAAATATCTTTTGCATATTAGTACATGCTTTTTAACATATCCCTCTGACAAAAACAAAACAAAAGTAAAGTAAAACAGTATCTATAGCTTCCATTATGAATCTGTAATTAGTTGCAACTAACAGTTTGTTCCTACAATAGGCATAGTTGAGTAATTGTAGTGGTCACAGTTCACCCATTGCAGTGCACTAGGGATAACAGTTGAAGATACTTTGAGTAAGGCAGTGCTTTTCCTGAGTGACCCAACCTCTGATTTTAGAGCATTGTTTGTTTCTTTCTTTCTCTTAAAAGTGAGTGCGTGGTGCATGAGTGGTGGGGTGAGGATGGGCAGAAGGAGAGGGAGTGAGAGAGTATCTTAAGCAGGCTCCACATGCAGTGTGGAACCTGATGTGGGGCTTATCTCATGACCCTGAGATTATGACCTGAGTTGAAATCAGGAGTTGGACACTTAAATCACTGAGCTACTGTGGTGGCTTTGTTTATGGTTGGTTCTAAGTGGGTGTGGGAGTAAGGCCTGAGTGGCAGTGTTTTGGGACAGAGTCTCAACCTTTTCAAGTCCCTATTTGGTGTTGGCTGTTTGTTCTCAATACAGTCCTTGGCAACTTTGTTGCTGTTTCCTAGGATCCATTTTGGAAGTTTTGGTAACTTTTCCCAAAGTCAGAATCAATGGTGACTCCTCTGAACAACCAAATTTGCTTCTCAGATATTACCAGAAATAAAGTATTTACGTGCATCCTGCAACCCACTGGAGTGATGCCAAGAGTCAGGCACTCCAGAGGCAGTTCTGGAGGTTTATGACCTGATCAGCCAGACCTAACTGGGGAGATTTGTACAGTTTTTCTTGACAAGTATGGAGGGACCTACAGAACTTTAATTTCTCTCAATTTCAGAGTTTAAAGAACTTGATTTACTCCAAAGCAGAAAATAAAAAGAAAAAAAAAATTTGTGAGATAGTCATTAAACATATTCTCAGAAATACTGAGCTTTGGCATGAGGGAGAAAAGTTGCATACATGTCCATGGTTAGCTCTCATCATTGAAGATTGTATTCTGTGGTGTGAGAACAACCCTCTGACCAGGAAAAGAGAGCATTCTTCAGAGAAGGAGGAGACTGGACATCTCAATCCAGCAAAGCCCACTTTTTGCATCCTTAGCTTATTTTAATTCTCTGAACCTTTGTTTTTTGATCCTAGCACTGGCCTTCAGGTGCCATCTTCCCATTGAATGATTCCTCTTTTTATAGGTTGTAGTGGATAACAGTGTCTTCTAGTTCTAGGCTATTTCACTCATTCTTGCCCACTACCTCTTTATTCCTTAACCTGGGATTTAATTAACTCTTTAAGCTTGGCCTTCTCCTTCTTCCTACTCCAAATAGGAATGGTTTTCCAGAGTCCATGGACCACTAATCAGTTCTATGTATAGAACAGTGTTTTCAGATTGGTTCTTAATCCTGTGTATTTTATTTTACACATTTTTAAAGCATTACTCTATGAAGGGTTCCACCAGCTTCACCAGACGACCAAAAGGTGTTCATGGTCAGACAAAGATTTTATCTCCCCTTCCTCAGGAGACTACTGCCTCATGCTTCAGTGACTCTGATATCTTTCCATCTCATAATCAAGATTAATTCCTTGATTCTTTATTAACACAGGTGTGTAGCCATAATGACATTCTTCTATCTTGAAGGTAGAGCTCAAATTCCACCAAAATATCCATTCCTTGGTTTTGTCTGTTTCGTTTTTACCAACTGTTTTTATTCTATTTGATTGTTTCTATTTTATTTTATCCTCTTTTCAACATTATTTTTTATTAATTATTTTTATTAACATATAATGTATTATTTGCTCAGGTTTGTGAATTGTCAGTCTTACACACTTCACAGCACTCATCATATCACATACTTACCCAATGTCCATAACCCAACCACCCTCTCCATCCTCCCCTCTCCCAGTAACCCTTCGTTTGTTTTGTAAGATTAAGAGTCCCTTATAATTTTTTTCCCTCCTAGTCCCATCTTGTTTGAATTTTTCCTTCCCTACCCCAATGCCCCCCACTCTGCCTCTCAAATTCCTCATATCAGGGAGATCATATGATAATTGTCTTTCTTTGATTGACTTATTTTGCTCAGCATAATACCCTCTAGTTCCATCCACATCATTGTAAATGGCAAGATTTCATTTCTTTTGATGACTGCATAGTATTCCATTGTGTGTGTGTGTGATATCATCTTTATCCATTCATCTGTTGATGGACATCTGGGTTCTCTCCATAGTTTGGCTATTGTGGACATTGCTGCTATAAACATTCGGATGCATGTGCCCCTTTGGATCACTACATTTGTATCTTGAGGGTAAATGCCCAGTAGTGTGATTGCTAGGTCATAGGGTAGCTCTGTTTTCAACTTTTTGAGGAACCTCCATGGTGTTTTCCAGAGTGGCTGCACCAGCTTGCATTCCCACCAACTGTGTCGAGGGTTCCCGTTTCTCTGCATCCTCGCCAACACCTGCTGTTTCCTGACTTGTTAATTTTAGCCATTCTGATTGGTGTGAGGTGTTAAGTTATTATGGTTTTGATTTGTATTTCACTGATGCCGAGTGATGTGGAGCACTTTTTCATGTGTCTGTTGGCCTTCTGGATGTCTTCTTTGCAGAAATGTCTGTTCATGTCCTCTGCCCATTTCTTCATTGGATTATTTGTTCTGTGGGTGTTGAGTTTGATAACTTCTTTATAGATTTTGGATACTAGTCCTTTATCTGATATGTCGTTTGCAAATATCATCTCCCATTCTGTCAGTTGTCTTTTGGTTTTGTTGACTATTTCCTTTGCTGTGCAAAAGCTTTTGATCTTGATGAAGTCCTAATAGTTCATATTTGCCCTTGCCTCCCTTGACTTTGGTGATGTTTCTAGGAAAAAATTACATGGCTGATGTCGAAGAGGTTGCTGCCTGTGTTCTCCTCAAGGATTTTGATGGATTCCTGTCTCACATTGAGATCTTTCATTCATTTTGAGTCTACTTTTGTGTATGGTGTAAGGAAATGGTCCAGTTTCATTCTTCTGCATGTGGCTCTCCAATTTTCCCAACACCATTTGTTGAAGAGACTGTCTTTTTTACATTGGACATTCTTTCCTGTTTTGTTGAAGATTAATTGACCATTGAGTTGAGGGTCCATTTCTGGGTTCTCTATTCTGTTCCATTGATCCATGTGTTTGTTTTTGTGCCAGAACCATACTGTCTTGATGATTACAGCTTTGTAATAGAGGTTGAAGTCTGGAATTGTGATGCTGCCAGGTGTGGTTTTCTTTTTCAACATTCCTCTGGCTTATTCAGGGTCTTTTCTGTTCCATATAAATTTTAGGATTATTTATTCCATTTCTTTGCAAAAAAAGATAGATTGTATTTTGTGGGTTTTTCATAGATGACTTTGATGAAATTGAGGTATGTACCCTCTATCCCTACACTCT
Source organism: Mustela nigripes (assembly GCF_022355385.1). NCBI lineage: Eukaryota > Metazoa > Chordata > Mammalia > Carnivora > Mustelidae > Mustela > Mustela nigripes. The sequence goes on from NC_081574.1 coordinate 23,946,140, forward strand.
GAAGAGTTTGATCAAGAAAGGATGCTGTACTTTGTCAAATGCTTTTTCAGCATCTATTGAGAGTATCCTTTGGTCCCTGTTCTTTCTTTTATTAATGTTTTCTATCACACTGATTGATTTGCAGATGTTGCACCAACCTTGCAGCCCAGGAATAATCCCACTTGGTCATGGTGAATAATCCTTTTAATGTACTGTTGGATCCTATTGGCTAGTATTTTACTGAGAATGTTCGCATCTTTGTTCTTCAAGGGTTTGGTCTGTGATTCACCTTTTTGATGTGGTCTTTGGTTCTGGGATCAAGGTAATGCTGGCCTAATAACATGAGTTTGGAAGTTTTCCTCCCATTTCTATTTTTTGCACCAGTTTCAGGAGAATAAGTATTAATTCCCCATTAAATGTTTGGTAGAATTCCCCTGGGAAGCCGTGTGGCCCTGGGCTCTTGTTTGTTGGGAAATTTTTGATGGCTGCTTCAATCTCCTTAATGGTTTTGGGTCTGTTCAGGTTTTCTAGGTCTTCCTGGTTCAGTTTTGGTGGTTTATACATCTCTAGGAATGCATCCATTTCTTCCAGATTGTCAAATTTGCTGGCATGAAGTTGTTCATAATGTGTTCTTATAATTGTTTGTATTTCTTTGGTGTTGGTTGTGATCTCTCCTCTTTCATTCATGATTTTATTAATTTAGGCCCTTTATCTTTTCTTTTTGATAAGTCTGGCCAGGGTTTTTACCATCTTATTAATTCTTTCAAAAAACCAGGTCCTAGTTTCATTGATTTTTTCTACTGTTCTTTTGATTTCATTGATTTCTGCTCTCTCTTTATGATTTCTCTTTTCCTGCTGGGTTTAGGCTTTCTTTGTTATTCTTTCTCCAGCTGTTTTAGGTGTAGGGTTAGATTGTGTATTTGAGACCTTCCTTGTTCCTTGTGAAAGGCATGTATAGCTATATATTTTCCTCTGAGGATCGCCTTTGCTGTGTCCCACAGATTTCGAACAGTTGTATTCTCATTTTCATGATTTTTTTCAATTCTTTAATTTCCTGGTGGACCCATTCATTCTTTAGTGAGATGCTTTTTAGACTCCATCTATTTGAGTTCTTGCCAACTTTCCCCTTGTGATTGAGTTCTAGCTTCAGAGTATTGTGGTCTGAAAATATGCAGGGAATGGTCCCAGTCTTATGGTCCCAGTTGAGTCCTGATTTTTGACCCAGCATGTGATCTTTTCTGGAGAATGTTTCATGTGCACTCGAGAAGAATGTGTATTCTGTTGCTTTGGGATGGAATGTTCTGAATATATCTGTGATGTCCATCTGGTCCAGTGTGTCTTTTAAGGCCTTTATTTCCTTGTTGATCTTTTGTTTGGATGATCTGTCCCTTTCAGTGAAGGGAATGTTAAGGCCCTCTACTATTATTGTATTATTGTCAATGTGTTTCTTTGATTTTATTATATAGTTTATATAGTTGGCTGGTCCCATGTTAGGGGCATCGATATTTAAAATTGTTAGATCTTCTTGTTGGACAGACCCCTTAAGTATGATATAGTGTCCTTCCTCATCTCTTATTATAGTCTTTTGCTTAAAATCTAATTTATCTGATGTAAGGATTGATATTCCAGCTTTCTTTTGATGTCTGTTAGCATGGTAAATTGTTTCCCACCCCCTCACTATAAATCTGGAGGTGTCTTTGGGTCTAACATGAGTTTCCTATAGACAGCATATTGATGGGTTTTGGTTTTTTTCTATCCATTCATGTACCTTGTGTCTTTGTTTGGGGCATTTAGCCCATTTACATTCAGGGTAACTATTAAAAGATATGAGTTTAGTACCATAAGGTGATTGTTACTCTATATTGCCTTTAAGGTGACTGTTACTCTATATTATCTCTGTTTTTTTCTGGTCTACTACTTTTAGGTTCTCTCTCTGCTGAGAGGACCCTTTCCAATATTGCCTGTAGGACTGGTTTGGTGTTTGAAAATTCTTTAATTTTTGTCCTTTTGAAGCTTTTTAATCTCTCCTTCTATTTTCAATGATAGCCTAGCTGGGATATAGTATTCTTGGCTGTGTATTTTTCTCATTTAGTGGACTGAATATATCATGCTGGTTCTTTCTGGCCTGCCAGGTCTCTGTGGATAAGTCTGCTGCCAATCTAATATTTCTAACATTGTATGTTATAGACTTCTTGTCCTAAGCTGCTTTCAGGATTTTGTCTTTGTCACTAAGACTTGTAAGTTTTACTATTAGATGACAGTTTTTGTTGATATAGAAGGGGCTTCTCTGTGCCTCTGGATTTTGATGCTTGTTCCCTTTGCTATATTAGGGAAATTCTTTACTGTAATTCGCTCAAATACACCTTCTGCCCCCCTCCCTCTTTTTTCTTCTTCTGGAATCCCAATTATTCTGATGTCGTTTCATCTTATGGTATCACTTATGTCTTGAATTCTCCCTTTGTAGTCCAATAGTTATTTGTCTCTCTTTTGCTCAGATTCTTTATTCTCCATAATTTGGTCTTCTATATCACTAACTCTCTTCTGCCTCATTTATTCTATCAGTAAGAGCCTCTGTTTTGATTTCACCTCATTAATAGATTTTTTAAGTTCAACTTGGTTAGATTTCGGTTCTTTTATTTCCCCAGAAAGGGATTTTATTTCTCCATATAGGGTTCTCTAATATATTCCATGCCTTTTTTGAGCCCATCTAGCACCTTGAGAATCGTTGTTCTGAACTCTAATTCTGACATATTACTGATGTCCGTATTGATTAGGTCCCTAGCCTTTGGTACTACCTCTTTTTCTTTCTTTTTTTTTTTTTTTTTTTTTTTTTTTTGTGGTGAGTTTATCTGCCTTGTTTTTTTATCCAGATAAGAATATATGAACAAGGGCGCCTGGGTGGCTCTGTGGATTGAGCCGCTGCCTTTGGCTCAGGTCATGATCCCAGCGTCCTGGGATCGAGTCCCGCGTCAGGCTCTCTGCTCAGCAGGGAGCCTGCTCCCTGCCCCCCTGCCTGCTTGTGATCTCTCTGTCTGTACAGAGCCACCCACTTGATTTTGGGTTTATTTTGGTCTCTTAGAAGAAACTACCTTCCAAAATCTTAAAGAAAGGAAAACTTACATATGTACAAAAATAAGGGTAAACATGGTGAAGGGATGGAATATGACCATAAAGATGAAAATTAAAAAAAAAAAATTCTTAAAAAGGAATTGATAAGATAAGTTGGTTGGAGAAAGAAAAAAAAAAAGAGGAGAGAATGTGCTCAGGCTGGATACTAGAACAAAGCCATGTGCTAGATTGGGGTTTATTTTTATATATTAGAAGAAACTGTAGAAACTGTAGGAAAAAAAAAACTTTATTTGTATACAAAAAAATAAGATTAAATACAATGAAGTGATAAAATATGAATATAACAAAGAGGTTTTAACAAGATTTTTTTTTTAGAACAGTTTTTTTAAGATAAACTAGTTCAAAAATGTTAAAAGAGGAAAGGAAAAGTTAAAAAAATAGAATAAGGAAAAAATGGAATAAAAGAAAATTAAATTTGCAAGACTAAAGGAATATGGGGAAAAAGCCATGAATTCTATGCGTTGCTTTCACTTAACTCTGGAGTTCCGCTTTTCTCCTTGATTGGTGAGCTTTGTCTTGGCTGGATGTTCTGGGTGATCTTATGGGGAAGGGGCCTGTTGCAGTGATTTTCAAATGTCTTTCCCTGGGGTGGAATTGCACCGCCCTTGCCAGGGACCGGGCTAAGTTATCTGCTCGGCTTTCGCTCTCAGAGCTTCTTGTTCCCTGAATGCTTTATGTAAAGCTCTGGAGGATGGGAATGAACATAGTGACCTCCCAGTCTCCACCCAGAGGAGCCGAGAGCTCAGGGCCCCACTCCTCAGTGCACCTTCAGAGAAAAGCAGTTAGTCCCTCTCATCTTCCTGGTCTCCAACTGCGCTCCAAGGTTACCTGGTCTGTGACCAAGCATTTCTATCTCTGGCACATGGCCCAGTTTGGAGTCTCCAAACCCAGCAGATTCCTTCCACATTCCTCCTCCAGGAGCAGGAAGGTTAGTCTCTCCGGATCTGCCACTTGTGGGGTCCCTGCTCGAAGAGCAGTGTTCTGACTGTGCCTTGGATCTCAGTTTAATGTAACTCCAATCTGAAAGCTCACTATTTGGCTTTGTCTCTGTAGTTGGCTTCCCTGCTCTGATACCTGGCAGCTCTGCCACCCTCAGATACCTCTGATCTTTTTGTGACCCCATGGGACCTGAAACCACATTGTCCCCACAAGAGCTCCACCCCTGCTAAGCCTCTGGAGTGATGTTCCTCAGTGGAGCCAAATTCTAAATGTTCTGATTTTGTGCTCCACTGCTTCGCCTCTTGCCGGGAGCTGGCCCCTCCCACTGTGGTCTATCTTCCCATTGCTTTGGATTCACTTCTCTGCACGTCCTACCTTCCAGAAAGTAGTCAATTTTCTGTTCCTGGAATTGCTGCTCTTCTTCTCTTCTAACTCCTTTGAGTTTATAGGTGTTCAGAGTGGTTTGATACCTATCTCGCTGAGCTCCTGGGATCTGATGTCATTTCAGTCTGCTGCTCCTCTACCATCTTGCCTCTCTCCTCTGATCACCATTATTAAGGAATGTCTTGTGTCTAGTCTCATATTTAATTCATGTTCACATACTGATCTTTTTTGGTCAGGGACAAAGTGCTCCTTCTAAATTTGATAAATATTTTAATGATTAGTCATCTTGTCATAATACAGGAACCAGATTTTCCTTTCTTCTCATTAGAGGGTCAACAGCCCTCTAGCTGCTAGGTGCAGTGTAAACGAAGATAGGCTTTGGGATGTCCCTGAGTGTTCCTGCAGTGCCTAAGCAAGGTGAACAAGATAAGGAAGGAAAAATAGGAGAAAAAACAGAAAAGGAAAAGAGAGAAAATTAGGAAAGAGAAGGGAAAAAGAGAGACAGAAATTGTAAAGTGGAGGAGGATGTTCCCTGCCTTAGGGATAGAGTTCAGTTTCCTCTACCGGGAAACACACAGATGCTTCTGATTGCAGAGACCTTTTCCCCATTGTTAATATTTATGTTCCCATGTCATGTAATCTGTAAACATCTTTGTCAAAAAACCCAGTGGCCCTGTAATGATCTCTATAGAATGCCAGATAAAAATAGGAGGTATACTCTTGTGCATTTAAAAAGCCTCCAATATAAATGTTGCTAACTGCAGGGTGCGGAGCATACCATCATCTCCCTCTCCATGATGTCCCTGTGTGCTAGTGTAGAAGGAATGCAAGATCACAGTCACCATTTTCTCAGACTGGTCTTACCTAGTGACTAGATGGCTATTTTGGAACAATCTGGCCTTTGACAAAAGCTGGTTTTGCTCCCTAAATATCTATAGTCTTTAGTTTAACATGATGTTGATCATGGTATACTATGATTGATGATCTTCAGGTCTCTCAGAGTCACCTGCTAGTACATAAATACACTTGCAAGAAATAAGGTAATAGTTTCCAAGGACTCTTCTTGCCATACTTTCTAACACCTGGGACCACTCAGGCATGTTCTCTAGGTTATTTAACTTTTGGTGGAAGCCCTAGGAGAGGAGGACTAGAGTATAGGAGTGATGCTGACAATGATAACTTGATGGCTTATATTAAGAAACTTGAGAAAAGGGGCGCCTGGGTGGCTCAGTGGGTTAAGCCGCTGCCTTCGGCTCAGGTCATGATCTCGGGGTCCTGGGATCGAGTCCCGCGTCGGGCTCTCTGCTCAGCAGGGAGTCTGCTTCTCTCTCTCTCTCTCTCTCTCTCTCTCTGCCTGGCTCTCTGTCTACTTGTGATCTCTCTGTCCAATAAATAAATAAATAAATCTTTGGAAAAAGAAAAAAAAAAAAGAAACTTGAGAAAACCAGGCAATAGTGTATGTCATCTGAAGGATAAAGGATAAGACATTGGAAAAGGTGGAAAAGCACTGAAGAAACATTATCTTCAATCTTCCCTTGATTTCCTGTCCGAAGTATGGGTAGTATTGAGATCTAGAACTTTGAAAAAGTATGTGTCTTTTTTTTTTTTTCTTTTAAGTTATAAAAAAGAAATGGGATGATGACTTAGAAGAGAAAAAGAGGACATTTCTTTTATGGTGGCAGTCAGGTATGGTAGGAGGTTACTTGTATAATTCAAAAGGCCTCTGATTTTTAAATGGAAATTGTTGTAGTTGTTAATTTGGGTGCCATCTTTTTCTAAACTCAGAATATGTGAAACAGATGAGGTTTAAGTTTTGGCTTTAGCCTAGTCTTCCCAGGTCTTGGTTGTACACAACAAGCTTGTGAGTATGGGTGTAAAAGAAGGAAGTAATGTGTGTTCACATTCCTGGGCTCTCAACAGTCTAATCTCCCCAAGTCTCATATAATCAGGAGTATTTCTCCACATGCTCAGTCTCAATAGAAGATGATGAGTGGTCCCTAAAGACTGAATAGAAGCTCTGTTCTATTCCTTTTATAACAAATTAATTTTGGAGTTCTTCTTCTGCTATGTTTTTTGATAATCAGTTACTTACTAGTGGTTTATTCATTTAAAATATATTTGTTGTTTTGCTACCTTTTACATACAAGCAAGTCACTAAAAACTAGTCTACTGGTGTGCTAGACTTTTTAAAATATTCCATTATCCTTTTACAGTTTCACTGGGAAAATCCCTCTTTAAGAATATTGTGGGGTAGTTGATTTTCCTTAGTTGCTCTGTGCATTTGATTGATTACAATAGCCATTAAAATAAGTGTACTGGGCTTCCCAAGGGCTGGAGTTATGAAAGGTTGGGGAAAGCATATTCCAAATCCAGTGCATAGTGAATGAAGCTTAATCCCTTACTGAGTGTGTGTTTCTGACATATAAACCAACAGGAATGAAGACCCCATAACTACAGGATATCTGGTGTGACGCTGCCTCTGAGTTGCTTGGAGATTAGCAAAATAATACTGCTTTTTGCTGACACCTCAGTTGTTGGTGCACTTTGAATCCATATGCAGAATGATTATGAATTTTTGTAATGAGCAAGTCCAGCTGAGACCTGGTGGGTGGATTGTTTGAAAGTGTGGTTGGATCCATTATCAGGGTGTTTCAATAGACTAAGCCCTAGGACACAACACTTAAAATCAGCAGGCCCAGCAAGCACACCACACCCCTTTAAACTGAAGCCTGTGGTGCATACATAAAAATGGGAATGGATTAGTCTTTTGGGGACTAATCTCCAAGTTGAAACGCAATAGAAATTACAGCAAGTAGCAACTTTCTAAATTATTTTCTTATACTCTGTGCTGTTCTTTATTCTATATTTTTAGTGCTTCTATCTCCTAAATTCATTCTCTGTGCTGCTACGTCTAATACATCTCCAATGATGTATTTTCTGCGAGAATTCAATTACCTGGAGAAGCAGATGTGCTAAATGGCAATTTGAAGATTATTTTTTTTTCTCCAAGTTGATTTCAAAGCTGAGTCATGATTCTAGCTCTGGTACTGTCAGGAGAGAATTACTGTCAACAAGCTGTTGAAAATGAAACCTAATAATGAGGGAGAATAGATGAAACATCAAGTAAAACTCTGTGTTCTTGCCGATTGCTTCATTTAATTGGCATCATTTTATTGAATTTTTAATAGAATGAAATGAGATTTTAATGTAATCTCATTGAGTTTAGACCTAATTCAATATATTAATTTATTATGACTCTTCCCTCATTAATTTGTTTTGTATGAAGTTATACAATGAAAAGTTTGCCAAATTGTCAGTAATTTGTCAACTTTTAAAATTTTCTCCTAAGGAGTTTTATTTGTAATAACACAAAAAGCAAAATGAAATCATTCAGGAGCATTTTTTTTTTTACTGTTGCCCTAGTTAAGATACTGTGAGTTGTTAAGGAAGTGTACGTTTATATCTGCTAAATTTTCATAAGCTTGTAGACTGAGCTTCAATTACATTAACCCTTTAAATAATTATATAATCCTGCGATGTGCCTGGCAATTAGAAAAATTGAGTGACTGCTTTCATTAAATGGTGTAATCTGAAATGGATCTCGTTACAAATCACATATTTAATTTGAGTCACGCAATATAACTTATTTTTCAGGGTTTTCCTGAAAAATACTGAAGGGGCTTTTGTCTATTAACTATTTTCTGATTATTTTATCTAGTATATTTAGTGAATTGGCATCAGATTTCTCAAGTAAGGAACTTAATGAAATGAAAATATGTAAGATCCCCACTGTTCTAACAAGGAGATGATAAAACCAGGTAATTCGAGTTGCCCAGAAGAAAAGTTACAGAAAAATCAACATTATTTGGCACTTGTGAATAGAAGAGTTTTTGGTAAAATTCTATGATCTATTATATTTTCTAATTCTATAATGTAATTTTGGTAAAGTTGTATTGGTTTCAAAGTCTATAATTTTCTAGTGGGTTTAACTTTAAATACCTTTTAAATTACATAAGTAATATATATTTATTATTTAAATGTTATAAACATAAATAAATAAAAATCATGTGTAATTTTTAACCCAGAGAATGACTGTTGACATTTTGTTATATCATCATATAGACATTTCTATCTGTGTGTTTCATACAAGATAGAGAAAAAGCCATTCATAATATTTTATAATCATATTCCACTCAACAGTATATTACTTGTCAACATATGTCTCATCAGGAGCATTTTTTTTTAGTGGCTGCATGGAATATTTTTGTGTGGTTCTACTAAAATTTATTTAATCAAACCTCAGTGTTAGTTATCTAGGTTATTTTACATATTTTTGCTACTATAAATAATGCTGTGACAAACACTTTGCAGATAAAGTTTTCTGTACTTCTTCACTCTGATCTTGTGATAAATTTTTAGAGTTGAAGTGAATTCATATTGCTGAAAAATGACTGGGAGAACTTTACAGTCTCATAGACAGCCTATTTCAATTTTTCCTGCTGTGGTTCAATCAATGAAATACTATTTTAATAGGCACTTAAAGTAAGAGATGCTTAGTTTTCAGGTGGATGGACAAAAGGGACAAAAAAGAGAATGAATTACTCTCCTACTTCTGAATCCAGAACAGAAGACCCTCAGAAGTCTAAACATTTCTTCTAGGGTGGTTATTACTTATGCAGGATCTGAATCAATGGTTATCTTGAACCTTGGTGAAGCTACATTGTTTTTAGTATTCCTGTTCTTGAAAGAGAGAGAAGAATGCCATTGTATCTTGCATATCACATTGGCACCGTGCCTTCATACTCAGATTATTAATGGAGATTACCCTATTGCATTAGTTTTCTGTGGTGTCACAATAAGTTACTATTAACTCGGTGTCTTGAAACAAGACTAATTTATCCTCTCATTGTTCCAGAGGCCAGAAGTCTGAAAGCAAGGTGTTGGCAAGGCTGCACTGGCTCTAAGGTCTCCAGAGAATTCCTTTTCACCTCTTCCAGCTTCTGGTGGCTCTAGGTGTTCTGCTTCTTTGGTTTGTGGCTGTTATCAGTCTAATCTCTACCTCTATGATCACTTTGCCTCCCTCTCTTCTGGGTCTTTTATAAGCTACTGTCATTGATTTAGAGTCACCTGGGTAAACCAGAATGATCATCTCAGGATTCTTTTTTTTTTTTTTTAATTTAATTTAATTCTATTTTTTTATGTGTGTTCCAAAATTCATTGTTTATGCACCACACTCAGTGATCCATGCAATACGTGCCCTCCTTAATATCCACCACCAGGCTCAGGATTCTTTATGTCTACAGAGACCTTTTTCTCCCCCAAGTAACATTCATAGGTTTTGGGGATTAGTATGTGAACATATATTTTGGGATACACCATTCATCCTGCTCTTCTAAATATCAGAGAAAGACTAGTTTCTCTTTAGTTCCTCTCTCTGAATCTGTTACAACAGAAAGAATGGGAGCTATTTCTAAAGGTCACATTTTATCCTAAGACTGAGATCGAAGAGAAGTTCTAACTAGAGTTGGCTTAACAATTTTATTTTGCTCAGGAGATGCATCTAATAAAATAGAGTACCTTTCCTAGATGGATCATATTAACTGGACCTAAATTATTTTGATTCATTTTCTATTTTGAACCTCCAAATACCCATCACTGATTGAATATTAGCCATCTGGGATTTGAAATTTGAAATTCTAAGGAAGATAGCTTTCTTCTATGAACTAACAACTTTGTTCCCAAGACTTAGGGATAGTCTTAGGCATAGACTCAGGCAAAATCTGTAGCTTTTTCATATGTTTCTGTTTCCCTTTATTCCCCTCTTGTAGTTAACTGGAGGAAGAAATAGGAAGAGAGAAGTACATAGAGCCTCTTTGGTGTCTCTTGGCTCCTTTGTATCGATAAAGGTTGGGATCCTCTATGACAGGATTGGCTCAAGAGTTTTGCAGGCTGGGTACACAAATGAGCACGAGGTGTTCCATTAAAAATGCTTAATTTCAAAGGTCCAGGAGGCTGCTTCATCTAAGGTGATTTTTTGAAGCAGGGGAGATATTAATGCATTATGACGTGACTGAAGCTTAAGCTAGCTGACCCTACTTTTGGGTGCTCTCCTAGGCTAGAGATTCTATGCTCTCCATTTGTTGGTGGGACTCACTACAGTCCTTTTTAGAATCAAGGCCACCTTTTTGATGGATGAGTCTTACTTATACAGCATTGTACTCTAATGTTCCATCTTATCCTGGTATTATGATTGTGTAATTCAACTTTGAAGACAGGTCCATCCTGATATTGAGGAGCAATAGGTTTTGAGAAATCTTATGGATTTAAGTTCTTTAATTTTTATATCAAATATATGTAAATATTAAATGAGCTAGTTTCCCAGAGATTTGCATTAATTTGGCTTTTCATCTTGGTACCTAATGTCAAGAAAACAATAGTTATTTTAAATCCTACGTTTGAAATTTCAAATAGCAATACATTGACCAATAGTGAGAATTTCAGATATTGTTAATACTTCTCTAAGAGAGGGCCAATAGGCTTTAAAAAATCCTTTTAAAGCCTTTAAAAAGTCAATTGTAATGCATTCTCTTAGTGAATGTAAGAATGTAAGTTTGACTTCTTCGGAGAGGATTTAAAGTAATACTGGATTAAAAAAAAAAAAAAAAGAAACAGCTTCTTTGATTCTCTCCTATAAATCGGAGATGGTGTGGTAGCTCTGCTCCACAGGGCTGTCAGGGGCTCAGGTTCCTTTGCTCTTGCTGTTCTGCTGTCCCTAAGTGCTGTCTTTTCTCATGGTCCATGACGGCTCACCACCAGTTCACATTCCAGCTCATGGACAGTCCAGCCTGGAAGTTGCTCATCTCTCTTCTGTACATGTCCTATTGGCCTGAACTTTATTACTTGTCCACAGCTAACTATAAAGTGAAGACTGGGAAAGTCTTTGTTCCGGGTGCCTGTGTGGAGGCTTTCAGTTATCTTACAAGGAGAAAAGGGACAGTTAAGGACAAATAGCAGTCTCAGGGAACACCAGTGATAGGTAGAACGGTAACATTCATAAACATACTGGCTTTTAGAATAGTGTGTAAATATGGTAAACTCATGAATTTGAAAAATCACTGTTTACTTGAAACATCTAGAACTGTATTCTTAACTATAATATATTAACATGGCTTTCTGATTTCGTTCAATACAATCTTGTTAAAATTCTCTCAAAAATGTGTTTTTTTCTGTCTTGTTTTGTTTTTATTTTTGTTTGTTTTGTTTTTTACCCTAGCAGGCATTTGATGTTGTTTGGTTCAGAGGGCAAATTCTGTCCCACTTCGGGGGGGTTCAAGCCTTTGTATACTGCTCTGATTTCATAGCTCAGCAGTGAGCCAGGGCATGTGTCATGTTATACACAGAATTAGGGGACCCTTATCTTCTGTGTTCTTCCTTCAGAAACTCTTCCCTCACTCTCCAGCTTCCCAGGGCTCATTTTCCCATTCCTTTGGCCAGAAATAAGGTATCCCCCCCCTACCCACCACAGTTGTAGTTACTTAACTGGTGCCCACCTTCAGGACTATGTGGCAAGAAGAAAGAGAGAGAGGAAGACAACAAGAGAGAGACAGCAAGCCTGGTATTCCTTCCTTCCAGGAAGGAATTTGCTTGGGAGCAAAAGGAATTTCTTTCTTTTTTCTTTCCTCCTTTTCCCCCTCTTTTCCTTTCCTTCTTTCCTTCCTTCCTTCCTTTTTTCCTTTTTTCCAATTTCTCTGGTCAGGAAGATAGGATTTCTCCTGGAATTTTAGCTAATACTTATGCCAACACAGCCGCAGCTCTACTGGGGAGTCACAAAAAGAAGAACAACAAAAACAAAATGGGAAACTCATCTCTTATTATGGGCTGAATTGTGTCCTTCAAAATTAATGTATTGAAGCCCTAGTTCCTAATATCACAGAATGTGACTATATTTGGAGATAGGACCTTTAAAGAGGTAATTAAGTAAAACAGAGTCATTCGAGGGAGCCCTAATCTCACATGACTGGTGTCTTCATAGAAGAGTCCAGACATATACACAGAGGAAAGAGCATATGATGAGGACAAGGGAGAAGGGGGCCATCTGCAAACCAAGGACAGAGACCTCAGAAGAAAAAACTCTGCTGACACCTTGGTTTTAGACTTCCAGTCTCCAGAACTGTGACAAAATTAATTTCTGTTGTTAAAGCCTCCTAGTTTGGTATTTTTTTTTTTTTTAACCGCAGCCCTTGCAAATGAATATATACTTATATAGGCCACTTCTCCAGGTTTTGATTCTGCTTCCAATCTTTCTTCTCTTATTTACTTTGAGAGATGTTAGGTGCTTGCTTCCTGATTTTGTTCAGAGATTTTGGTTGTAATCAGAGGGAAGAGAGCAGCTGCAGTGAGCTTACTCCTTCATGGCCACCAATATGAATTAAACAGAAAGGTATAGCTTACATTTCTGTCATCGCTTTAGAGTTACTGAATCAAAGAAAATCAGAAGTGTTAGGAATGAAAAGCCACTTCCTAAGCAGATTCGTCCTCCACACAGAAGGTTTGCCACTGGAAGCTCCAGTTCACATTGAGGATTGGCATAATGGAAGTTTTACTAATCTTGCATTGTAGATTTGCATTTTATCCCTTACTTATATTCAGAAGAAATTCAAAATTTTGAGTAGTGTTTAAACTCCTGAAAAAATATAGCAAAGTGGTATGTATACGTAATGGATTTCATGCAACTGTGTTAGAGAAATTTTGGCAGGTAGGAAATTTTGTACTTCAAGTAACAGCCTGAAGAGAAGAGCACTAAAACAATAAGGATAATGTGTTAGCTACATATCATGTAACCACAAGTAGGTAGACAGGCAGATCCTGGGTTGACTAATGCAGTGGCTTATCCAAAACATGGCTTTTCCCATTTTTTTGACTCTTACAGCTGCAGAGACCTTATACTTATTTCCTTACTACTGTAAGATGCCTGTGGCTGTTTCAAGTATCACATCCTTATGCCACAGCCTCCAACGAATAAGAGGAGGGGGGCCCATCACTTTTCAAGAATAAAGAAAACTTTTGTAGAGGACTGTCGGGAGGCTAACTCTCACACATCATTGGCTTGAACTGACTGCATTCCAGACTCCTTCTTGAACCAAACATGGGTAAAGATGGATATTTGCCATAGCTGAGACTAATCAAGGTGCACATTCTTACTGGGGGAAGGTCGAAGACTTCCCTTCTGTATAAGGTCTTCTCGCTACTCTACTGCATTAGTAAGAAATCAGTGTGCATTTGTGTACTCATGTGTCCTATATGTGTTTATGTGATGTGGGGGCTTTAGGCAGTCAGTGATATTCTGTATAGAGGTTACCTTCCACTTTGGCTCTGGCTGGGTAAGAACATAATGTTGGTAATCCTGTGTCATCATTGATACCTTGCTGAAGAACTGTTTCCTTAGCCTGAGAGTTAAGAGCCCACAAATAGAACAGAAATTAGAGTCCAGTAGGCTTTCATACTTCTATCGAAAAGGGATGCCCCTAATGATGTATTTGTTAATGTTTAACAATTAGCTCTCTAGAAAAGCCCCTAATTTGTAGTGTTGACCAGATTCCATTGTGTAAATACTCCCATCATGACCCATTTCAGGTTCCCATGATGTCACTGAACATGGAGATTGGAAGATGCATGCACACTGGCTGTCATGATCTCATGCAGGCCAGCTGTGGTGCACCACTGGTACACCTTGCTGCAGTGAGGAATCTGCTTTTTCTTGAGGACATGGTGGAGGAAAGCTTAGAACAGTGTTTCTCAATCTCAATATTATTGACATTTGGGGTTGACAAATTCTGTATTATGGGGATGCTTTATGGATTGCAGTTTATTTAGCAGATCCCTGGCCTTTACCCACTCAGTACCAGTAGTATTTCCCCCTGTTGTGACAACTAATATATCTTCAGATATTTGCTACCTATCCTGTGTGGGCAGAATGGTCTCCAACTGAGAACCACTGGCCTCTGAGAAGGGAGAGTTGGCTCCATATGAAAGCTGTGCAGGTGTTTTGATGGTCTCACTAGCATCTGAGGTAAAAGAAAAGGCCTGCCATTTATTGTGAATTTGATAAGGGTCCATCAAATAATGGTCTATGTAAATCCAATGCTTTCACAATTTTGAATGTGGAATTATGCCTCTTTTCTGGTTGATGTGTTACAGGTGGAGACCCTGCACTCTCTTTATTCTACAACACAGTATTTTGAATGGTAGTTTAAACATTTTAAACTATAGATTTTTCATAGCTGGTTCTTGATCTAGTAGAAACTGTGCATTGATCAATTCTTTCATCTCTTGGTGTGTAAATTAATCGCCTGATTTAATCTACAAGTATAGGAAACCGTTACATTATTTTCTGGATGAGAATTAAGCACTATGATTAGAGAAAAGTTGGAAGAAAAAATACTTCATAGATCTTGGTTAGGGACTTTAAATGTTAATCCAGATATAAATGAAACTGATGTTTTGTTGAATTATTTTCATGACTTCAAGGAATGGTATGGAAATGGTAAGATGAGAAAAAGAAAACTCACATGAACTATGCAGGGATATGAACTTCATAGTCTCAGCTGGAACATCAGCTGCTGTGATGGATTATACCGTGAACACTTGACTAGCTTTATATTTGTGCCACAGGGGTCATCCTTTTGGAATCCAGTGTAAACAGGCATCCCCTGGCCAAAGCATGAAGCATGTCATGGCTGTGTCATGTCACAATTCTCTACCCCTGCATCTCCTAGCCACACAGCTTTGGGTTGGACCAGTGCTACTCAAAGAGTGCTTTGGGGACTGTTCCCAGGTAGGGATAAATCCAGGAAGCAAACATTTAGAAACAGGTAGCGGAATTTTATGTTGCAATGGCATAGAAGATGTGATCTGTTTTAGGAATTCATTTTTATTGTAGCTTATAAAAGTGTTACTCTACAAAGGACTAGGAAAACAAAACAAAACAACCAACAGTCTCCCAAATCTAGTTTTTTCTCACAGTATGACTTGAAAAGTACAAGACTAGATTGTTTAATTCCTAAATTTGGCTTATTTTTAATATATAAAATTAATTTTAAATTTCTGTCTTATATCACATGGAAGTTTCTATGAGAATAATGTTAAACTTCATGGCTCTTTTGAGGAAGGTGATAAAAAGTAGGGAAAGCAGAGTAGCCAATTGAAGTGAAGTGAGACCATACCAATGCTCCATGGAAGAACCTTGGCATTCTTCTGCCTCACTGGCTTTTTGGTTTCCTGTGTCTGTGCTGGACCGTTTGTGTTTCTTTCAGGGGAAAGATGTGGGACTGGGATCTTCACATGATATCTGAAAGTATGGAAGCTAGGAGTAGATGTAACGTACTTAACTATGTATGTACTCTTACAAATACTCTGATTTTCAGCACCTCACTGTAAACCTTAATCTCCTAGCCCCTAAGACTTGTCCTAGTATAACTTCTAACTTCAGTGCTAGGAACCACATTAAATAGATTTTTATGACTGTTGCTTTATTTGCAGTATACTAAGACTGTACTTACAGTTCATGATTGCAGATAAAGAAAGAAGGAAGGCATTTGTTCTGTCGAATATTAAAAAAAGATTTAAATTTACCCACTTGTCTTGAGCAAAGATGACATTGTTCTGATCATCATTTTCTCTGTCACATGAGGCAGAATTCCTTTCATGCCTTCCTTCTGTGTAACAGTGTTGATATAGACTGAATATCAATCCCCCCCCCCATTTCATATGCTGAAACCTAATGCCCAGTGTGGGGGTATTTGCAAGTGGGTTCTTTGGTAGATGAAAGGGATTAGTGCCCTTATAAAAGAAACCCCAGAATAGTCCCTTGTACCTTCTGCCATGTGAGGACACAAGGAGACAACCTTCTTCTATGAACTAGGAAGGGGGTCCCCCTCTAGACATTGAATCTGCCAGCACCTTGGTCTTGGACTTCCCGGCCTCCAGAAGTTTAAAAAAGAAATTTCTGTTGTTCATAAGGTACCTAGACTGTAATATTGTTTTTTTCTAATTAAATTTTATTTTTTTCAGTGTTCTAAGATTCATTGTTTATGGACCACACCCAGTGCTCCATATAATATATGCCCTCCTTAATAACCACCCCCAGACTAACCCAACACCCACCTCCCTCCCCTCCAAAACCCTCAGTTTGTTTCTAAGCGTCCTTAGTCTCTTATGGTTTCTCTCCCCTTCTGATTTCCCCGAATGAATTCTCCTCTCCTATTCCCAGTGTTCTCCATGTTATTTCCTTATGCTCCACAGGTGAAACCATGATTATTGACTCTCTCTGCTTGACTTACTTCACTCAGCATAATCTCCTCCAGTCCCGTCCCTGTTGACACAAAAGTTGGGTATTCATCTTCTTCTGTTGGAGGCATAATATTCCATTGTATATGTGGACCATGTCTTCTTTATCCATTCATCTGTTGAAGGGTGTCTTGGCTCTTTCCAAAGTTTGGTGATTGTGGCCATTGCTGCTATGAACATTGGGATACAGATGGCCCTTCTTTTCACTACATCTGTATCTTTGGGGTAAATACCAGTAGTGCAAGTCCATGGTCATAAGGAAGCTCTGTTTTTAATTTTTTGAGGAATCTCCACTCTGTTTTTCAAAGCTGCACCAACTTGCATTCCCACCAATAGTGTAAGAGGGTTCCCCTTTCTCCACATCCTCTCCAACAATTGTTTACTGTCTTGTTAATTTTGGCCATTCTAACTGGTGTAAGGTGGTATCTCAATGTGGTTTTGATTTGGAGCTCCCTGATAGCTAATGATGATGAACATTTTTTTCACGTGTTTGTTAGCCTTTGTATGTCTTCTTTGTAGAAGTGTCTGTTCATGTCTTCTGCCCATTTTTTGACATGATTCTCTGTTTTTTGGATGTTGAGTTTGAGGCTCTTTATAATCTTGGATATCAGCCCTTTGTCTGTAGTGTCATTTGCGAATATCTTCTCCCATTCTGTGGGCTGCCTCTTTGTTTTGTTGACTGTTTCCTTTGCTGTGCAGAAACTTTATATCTTGATGAAGTCCCAAAGTTCATTTTCACTTTTGTTTCCTTTGCCTTTAAGGAAACAAAAGGCAAAGACATTTCAGCAATGTCTTGAAAGACGTTGCTGTGGCTGATGTCAAAGAGGTTACTGCCTATGTCCTCCTCTAGGATTTTGATGGATTCCTGCCTCATGTTAAGGTCTTTTATCTATTTTATTTAAAAATTATTTTTATTAACATAAAATGTATTGTACATTCATGATTTTGAATCATCAGGCTTACATACTTCATAGCACTCACCGTATCACATACTCTATCCAAATCCATAAACCCAACCACCCTCTCCACACTCCCATCCCCCAGCAACCCTCAGTTTGTTTTGTGAGGTTAAGAATTTCTTATGGTTTGTCTCCCTCCCAATTCCATCTTCTTTGATTTTTTCCCTCCTTACCTCCCAAGCCCCCACTCTGCCTCTCAAATTCCTCATATCAATATATGATAATTGTCTTTCTCTGATTGACTTATTTCACACAGCATAATACTCTCTAGTTCCATCAATGTCATTGCAAATGGCAAAATTTTATTTCTTTTGATGGCTCCATAGTATTCCATTGTGTATACACATACACATACCACTTCTTCTTTATCCATTCATCTGTTGATGGACATCTAGGTTCTTTCTGTAGTTTGGCTATTGTGGACATTGCTGCTATAAACATTCGGGTACACGTATGCCTTCAGATCACTACATTTGTATCTTGAGGGTAAATGCCCAGTAGTATGATTACTGGCTCATAGGGTAACTCTATTTTCAACTTTTTGAGGAACCTTCATGGTGTTTTCCAGAGTGGCTGCACCAGCTTGCATTCCCACCAACAGTGTAGGAGGGTTCCCCTTTCTCTGCATCCTCGCCAAAACCTGCTGTTTCCTGACTTGTTAATTTTAGCCATTCTGACTGGTGTGAGGTGGTATCTCACTGTGATTTTGATTTGTATTTCCCTGATGCCAAGTGATGTGGACCACTTTTTCATGTCTGTTGGCCATCTGGATGTCTTCTTTGCAGAAATGTCTGTTCATGTCCTCTGCCCATTTCTTGGTTGAATTATTTATTATGTGGGTGTTGAGTTTGATAAGTTCTTTATAGATTTTGGATACTAGCCCTTTACCTGATATGTCATTTGCAAATATCATCTCCCATTCGGTCAATTGTCTTTTGGTTTTGTTGACTATTTCCTTTGCTGTGCAAAAGCTTTTCATCTTGGTGAAGTCTCAATAGTTCATTTTGCCCTTGCTTCCCTTGCCTTTGGTGATGTTTCTAGGAAGCAGTTGGTGCAGCTGAGGTTGAAGAGGTTGTTGCATGTGTTCTCCTCAAGGATTTGGATGGATTCCTATCTCACATTGAGGTCTTTCATCCATTTTGAGTTTACTTTTGTGTATGGTGTAAGGAAATGGTCCAGTTTAATTCTTCTGCATGTGGCTGTCCAGTTTTCCCAACACCATTTGCTAAAGAGACTCTCTTTTTTCCACTGGATGTTCTTTTCTGTTTTGTTGAAGATTAGTTGACTGTAGAGTTAAGGGTCATTTCTGGGCTCTCTATTCTGTTCCATTCATTTATGTGTCTGTTTTTGTGCCAAAACCATACTGTCTTGATGATTACAGCTTTGCAATAGAGCTTGAAGTCCGGAATTGTGATGCCACCAATTTTGGCTTTCTTTTTCAACATTCCTCTAGCTATTTAGGGTCTTTTCTGGTTCCATATAAATTTTAGGATTATTTTTTCCATTTCTTTGAAAAAAAAAGGATGGTATTTTGATAGGGATTGCATTAAACATGTAGATTGCTTTAGATAGCATAGATATTTTCACAATATTTGTTCTTCCAATCCATGTGCATGGAACATTTTTCCATTTCTTTGAGTCTTCCTCAGTTCCTCTCATGAGTACTTTATAGTTTTCTGAGTACAGATTCTTTGCCTCTTTGGTTAGGTTTATTCCTAGATATCTTATGGGTTTGGGTGCAATTGCCGATGGGATTGACTCTTAATTTCTCTTTCTTCTGTCTTGCTGTCGGTGTATAGAAATACAACTGATTTCTGTGCATTAGTTTATATCCTGACACTTTACTGAATTCCTGTATGAGTTTTCACAGTTTTGGAGTGCAGTCTTTTGGGTTTTCCATAAAAAGTATCATATCATCTGCAAAGAGTGAGAGTTTGACTTCTTTGCTGATTTGGGTGCCTTTAATTTCTTCTTCTTGTCTGATTTCTGAGGCTAGGACTTTTAGTATTATGTTGAGTAGCAGTGGAGATAGTGGACATCCCTGCCATGTTCCTGACCTTAGGGGAAAAGCTCTCAGCTTTTCTTATTGAGAATGATATTTGCTGTGGGTTTTTCATAGATGGCTTTGATGAAATTGAGGTATGTACCCTCACTCCCTACACTTTGGAGAGTTTTGATCAAGAAAGGATGTGGTACTTTGCAAATGCTTTTTCAGCATATATTGAGAGTAGCCTATGGTCCCCGTTCTTTCTTTTATTAATGTATTATATCACATTCATTTGCAGATGTTGCACCAACCTTGCAGCCCAGGAATAAGTCCCACTTGGTTGTGGTGAATAATCCTTTTAATGTACTGTTGGATCCTATTGGCTAGTATTTTACTGAGAATGCTCACATCTTTGTTCTTGAAGGATTTGGTCTATGATTCACCTTTTTGATGGGGTCTTTGTCTGGTTTTGGGATCAAGGTAATGCTGGCCTCATAACATGAGATTGGAAGTTTTCCTCCCATTTCTATTTTTTGCACCAGTTTCAGGAGAAGAGGCATTAATTCTTCATTAAATGTTTGGTAGAATTCCCCTGGGCAGCCGTGTGGCCCTGGGCTCTTGTTTGTTGGGAGATTTTTAATGGCTGTTTCAATCTCCTTAGTGGTTATGAGTCTGTTCAGGTATTCTAGGTCTTCCTGGTTCAGTTTTGGTAGTTTATACGTCTCTAGGAATGCATCCATTTCTTCCAGATTGTCAAATTTACTGGCATGTGGTTGTTCCTAATGTGTTCTTATAATTGTTTATATTTCTTTGGTGTTGGTTGTGATCTCTCCTCTTTCATTCATGATTTTATTAATTTGGGCCCTTTCTCTTTTCTTTTTATAAGTCTGTCCAAGGGTTTATCCATCTTATTAATTCCTTCAAAGAAGCAGCTCCTAGTTTTGTTGATTTGTTCTACTGTTCTTTTATTTCGATTTTGTTGATTTCTGCTCTCTCTTTATGATTTCTCTTCTCCTGCTGGGTTTAGGCTTTCTTTGTTATTCTTTCTCCAGCTGCTTTAGGTATAGGGTTAGATTGTGTATTTGAGACCTTTCTTGTTCCTTTTGAAAGGCTTGTATGGCTATATACTTTCCTCTCAGGACCACTTTTGCTGTGTCCCACAGATTTTGAACAGTTGTGTTCTCATTTTCATTTGTTTCCATGATTTTTTTTTCAATTCTTTAATTTACTGGTGGACCCATTCATTCTTTAGTGAGATGCTTTTTAGACTCCATCTATTTGTGTTCTTTCCAACTTTCCCCTTGTGATTGAGTTCTAGCTTCAGAGTATTATTGTCTCAAAATATGCAGAGATTGATCCCAGTCTTTTGGTCCCAGTTGAGACCTGATTTGTGACCCAGGATGTGATCTTTTCTGGGGAATGTTCCATGTGCACTAGAGAAGAATGTGTATTCTGTTGCTTTAGGATGGAATGTTCTGAATATATCTGTGATGTCCATCTGGTCCAGTGTGTCATTTAAGGCCTTTATTTCCTTGTTGATCTTTTGTTTGGATGATCTATCCCCTTCAGTGAAGGGGGTGTTAAGGCCCCTTCCTATTATTGTATTATTATTGATGTGTTCTTTGGTTTTGTTTTTAATTGGTTTATATAATTGGCTGCTCCCATGTTAGGGGCATAGATATTTAAAACTGTTGGATCTTCTTATTGGACAGACCCTTTAAATATGTTATAGTGTCCTTCCTCATCTCTTATTATAGTCTTTGGCTTAAAATCTAATTTATCTCATATAAGGATCGCTATCCCAGCTTTCTTTTGATTTCTGTTAGCATGGTAAATTGTTTTCACTATAAATCTGGAGGTGTCTTTGGGTCTAAAATGAGTTTCATGTTGGCAACATATTGATTGGTTTTGTTTTTTTTCTATCCATTCTGATACCCTGTGTCTTTTGTTTGGGGCACTTAGCCCATTTACATTCAGGGTAACTATTAAAAGATGTGAATTTAGTGCCATTGTATTGCCTGTATGGTGACTGTTACTCTATATTGTCTCTGTTCCTTTCTGGTCTACTACTTTTAGGGTCTCTCTTTGGTTAGAGGACCCTTTTCAATATTTCCTGTAAACCTGGTTTGGTGTTTGTAAATTCTGTTAATTTTTGTCCTGGAAGCTTTTTATATCTCCTTCTATTTTCAATGATAGCCTAGCTGGGATATAGTATTCTTGCCTGCATATTTTTTCTCATTTAGTGGACTGAATATATCATGCCAGTTGTTTCTGGCCTGCCAGGTCTCTGTGGATAAGTCTGCTGCCAATCTAATATTTCTAGCATTATATGTTATAGACTTCTTGTCCTAAGATGCTTTTAGGATATTGTCTTTGTCACTAAGACTTGCAAGTTTTACTATTAGATGTCGGGGTTTGGACTTTTTTTAATTGATTGTAAGGGGGATTCTTTGTGCCTCCTGGATTTTGATGCTTGTTCCCTTTGCCATATTAGGGAAATTGTGTGCTATAATATGCTCCAGTATACCTTCTGTCCCTCTCTTTTTTCTTCTTCTGGAATCCCAATTATTCTAATATTGTTTCATCTTATGGTGTCACTTAGCTCTCAAATTCTCTCTTTGTAGTCCAGTAGTTATTTGTCTCTCTTTTGCTCAGATTCTTTATTCTCCATCATTTGGTCTTCTATATCACTAATTCTCTCTTCTGCCTCATTTATCCTATCAGTAAGAGCCTCCATTTTTTATTGCACCTTATTAATAGCCTTTTTTATTTCAACTTGGTTAGATTTTAGTTCCATTATATCTCCAGAAAGGTATTTTATTCCTCCAAATAGGGTTTCTCTAATATCTTCCATGCTTTTTTCGAGCCCAGCTAGCACCTTGAGAATCGTTCTGACATCTAGTTCTGACACATTACCAATGTCTGTCTTGATTAGATCCCTAGCCTTTGGTACTGCCTCTTGTTCTTTTTTGTGGTGAGTTTTTTCTGCCTTGTCATTTTATCCAGAAATGAATATCTGAATGAGAGAATAAAATACTAAAATGACGTTAAAGACCTCAGAAAAAAGTATGGTAACCAAATCAAAAGAGGTCCAAAACAAGGGGGAAAAGAAGGGGGTGGAAAGAAATAAAAATTAAACAAACAAACAAAAAAATATATATATATATATGACTGATGAATAGAACAGAGCCACCCACTTGATTTTGGGTATATTTTGGTCTCTTAGAAGAAACTACCTCCCAAAATTTTAAAGGAATAAAAACTTATATATACACAAAAATAAGGGTAAACACAATGAAGGGATGAAATATGACTGTAATGATGAAAATTTAAAAAAATTCTAAAAAAGGAATTGATAAGTTGGTTGGAAAAAGAAAGAAGAAAAGAGGAGGGAAAGTGCTCAGGCTGGATACTAGAAGAAAGCCATGTGCTATGTTAGGGTATAGTTTGATATTAGAAGAAATTGTATCCCAAAATTTTTTAGAAAAAAAAAGAAACCTATATATATGTATATACAAAGATAAGGTTAAACACAATGAAGGGATAAAACATGAATGTAACAATGAAGGTTTAAAAAGATTTTTTAAAAAGATTTTATTTATTTATTTGTCAGACAGAGATCACACGTAGGCAGAGAGGCAGGCAGAGGGAGAGAGCGTGAAGCAGGCTCCTCACTGAGCAAGGAGCCCGATGCGGGCCTTGATACCAGGACCCTGGGATCATGCCCTGAGCCTAAGGCAGTGGCTTTAATCCACTGAGCCACCCAGGTGCCCCCCAAAATATTTTTTATAAAGGTATTGTTAAGAGAAACTAGTTAAAAAAGTTAAAAGAAGAAAGAGGAAAAGTTAAAGAAAATGGAATAAGAAAAAAAGTAAAATGAAAAAAATTACTTTGTAAGACTAATCAATCATGGGGAAGAAGCCATGAATTGTATGTGTTCCTTTCCCTTAGCTCTCGAGTTCCACTGTGAGCTTGGTCTTGGCTGGATGTTTTTGGTGATCTTCTGGGGCAGGGGCCTGTTGCTGTTATTCTCAAATGTTTTTGCCCAAGTGGAATTGCACAGCCCTTGCCAGGGACCAGGTGAAGTAATCAGCTCATGTTTCACTCTTGGACCTTTTGTTCCCTGAACGCTTTCCGTAGAGCTCTGGAGGGCGGGAATGAAGATGGCAGCCTCCCAATCTCCAACCCAGAGGAGTGGAGCACTCAGGGCTCCACTCTTCAGTTCACCCTCGGGGAATAGCAGTCAATCTGTCCCATCTCCCTCGTCTCCTGCTGCACTCCAAGCCCACCTGGCCGGTGACTGAGCATTTCTGTCTCAGGCACACAGCACTCTTTGGTCTCTAAACCCAGCAGATTCCTGCTGCACTGCTCCTCACAAAGCAGGAAGATGAGCCTCCCCAGATCGGCCACTTCTGGGGTTCCTGCTTGAAGAGCACTGGCCCGACCGTTCCGTGGATCACAGTTAAGGTAACCCTGATCTGAAAGCTCACTCTTTGGCTCTGTCTTTGTACTCGGCTTCCCTGCTCTGATACCTGGGAGTTCTGCCATACTCAGACACCCCCAATCTTTCTGTGACTCTGTGGGACCTTAGACCACACTGTCCTCTCATGGGGTCCTCATGGACCCCCGTTTAACCTCTGAAGTGATAGCCCTCAGTGGAGCAGACTTATAAAATTTCTGATTTTGTGCTCCACTGCTCTACCGCTTGCCTGGAGCTGGCCCCTTCCCACCACAGTCTATCTTCCCATCACTTCAGATTCAGTTCTCCTCATGTCCTACCTTTCAGAAAGTGGTTGATTATCTCTTCCTAGAATTGCTGCTCTTCTTCTCTTCTATCTCCTGTTGAGTTTGTAGGTGTTCAGAATGGTTTGATACCTATCTTGCTGAATTCCAGGGATCTGATGTCATTTCAGGCTGCCACTTCTCAACCATCTTGCCTTCTCCCCCTCTCTTTTATCCATTTTGAGTTTATCTTTGTGTATGGTGTAAGAGAATGGTCGAGTTTCATTCTTCTATGTGTAGCTGTCCAATTTTCCAATTTTCCTACAGCAGTCTGAACAGACTAAGACAAATGTCAATCCCAGTTTTGGGGAATGCATAGGTGTAGGATAAGTATGATCAAATTTACTGTGTTGAATATTGAATGCAAAACATTTTGCCCTTGTCCAGTTTGTTCATAGTTAAGATTCCTCTAAAGATATCAGAATGTGTGTTAGGTTGATTAATGATCAATTGCCACTTTTAACTTTCTCTTAATATCATTTCAGACATTTTGAAAACATAGTAAAAGGATCGATACCATTTTTCATTAGTTCTATTTCAGTGGTTTCCTTTTCTGTTAATTCAATGTAATTGTACTTTGCTCAAAATGAAGGTCAGGCTGGAACTTTCTATGAACTAATTGTAAAGAGGAGGAAGAGTGTTAACATGCTCTGAAATTGGTGTTTGTTTGAATAATAGTATTTTTAGATGTTTATTTAAACTATGAAATATGTTTGTACAATCTTGTGTCACTATAACAATAGACTCCTAGATCTGTTTTTTTAAAAGTCTGTTTGCTTCTTATTTTATTTAGTTTTATTTATTTATTTTTCAAATTCTTTTTTTCTAAAGGATATCATCACTTAATTGTACCCCAAAACAGAACTTTGTTCCCACACTGTCCCAACTTATCCATGATTATTGGTAATGCCATCAAATGCAGATTTTTCTTATTTCTCCTATCCACTGAGTTCTATTTCTGCCTTCTTATCTTTAGGTATATTTCTTTCTACCAATCCCCTTTCCAGGTGTTCTGGAAATGGGGTAATCACTGGGTTTCAGATTCCCCTCTTCCACTCTTTCATGTAGGGGAAGAGGCATCTACTTTTCTTCTGTGCTTTTCTCAATTCACTAAGGATTCCCATTTGGATCACATTTGCCCCATCTAATGAACTTGAGGGTTCACCATGACTACCAGTAATCAAGATTGTTCAGCACTTCTTCTTCTTTTTTTTTTTAATAAATTAATTAATTTATTTTCAGAAAAACAGTATTCATTATTTTTTCACCATACCCAGTGCTCCATGCAATCTGTGACCTCCATAATACCCACCACCCGGTACCCCAACCTCCCACCCCCCCGCCACTTCAGACCCCTCAGATAGTTTTTCGGAGTCCATAGCCTCTCATGGTTCACCTCCCCTTCCAATTTCTCCCAACTCCATTCTCCTCTCTAACACCCCTTGTCCTCCATGCTATTTGTTATGCTCCACAAAAAAGTGAGGCCATATGATAATTGACTCTCTCTGCTTGACTTATTTCAGCACTTCTGAAGGGATATACAAAAATATAAAAAATTTGAAACTCATTTTTTTATTATAATTACTATTATGATTTAGATTCTACTACTTATAATCACATGAATATTGTCTGATAGAGTTGGTTTTCTTGACTACAGTCATAGCTTGTTTGTTCATAGGATTGCTGGACTGTGTGTGTGTGTTTCTCTGCAGTAGGCTCTGAGGGAGTGTGTTTACCTGACCTCACAGAGAAGAGGAATCTGAACAGCCATCCTTGGCATGCTGGCTCAGCCCTGAGCTGGATGGACGATCTGGGGACTGAGGTCAATTTAGGGGTTTAGTTGAGTAGCCCACATCTTGAGGATGGAAATAAGGGGTAGCCAAAAACATGTGGTTAAAATAGGGAGGGGAGCAGGAACCAAAGACGATCAAAATTGTATCTCATGAGCCTGATGTGAAAACCAATTTGAGGCAGTGAGACTGTAACTAAAGAGAACAGGACAATGAGAAAAGGATTGTGAGTGAAAAAGAAAATGGGAACTGCAGGTTTCTAGATATGCTAGAACAGGTGCCAGGAATCTTTTTTCAGTTGTGGCTAAGGGCCTTGGCAGTGGGCAGGAAGAGAAAGAGCACCAAGCTAATTAAGACAAGTGATTAAAGGAATGTTAAGATTTTGTGGTGATAACAATAGTTGACTCATGATGACTATATATATACCAGGCACTGGGCAGATGTTCACTTAAAGGCCTTTCTTATGCTAGGAAATATCATTCAGAAACCAAAGTTCTTTATATATTTTGGATACTAACCCTTTATTAGATATGTCATTTGCGAATGTGTTCTTCCATTCTGTAGGTTTCCTTTTAGTTCTATTGATTGTTTCCTTTCCTTTGCAGATGCTTTTTATTTTGATGAAGTCCCAATAGTTTATGTTGGCTTTTGTTTCCCTCGCTTCAGGAGACTTATCTAGAAAGAAGTTGCTGTGGCTCATGTCAAAGAGGTTACTGCCTGTGTTCCCCTGTAGGATTTTTATGGTCTCAGGTCTCACATTTAGATTTTTCATCCATTTTGAATTTATTTTTGTGTATGGTGTAAGAAATTGGTCCAGTTTCATTCTTTTACATGATGCTGTCCAGTTTAATTGATCACAAATATATTCACACTTGAAACAAGATGCCTAGGAATAAGCCTAATCAAAGAGAGGAAAGACCTGTACTGTGAAAACTATAAAACACGGATGAAAAAAATTGAAGATTATACAAAGAGATGGAGAGATATTCCATGCTCTTGGATTGGAAGAACAATTATTAACAGTATTATTAAAATGTCTATACTATCCAAAGCCATGTACACATTTAATGCAATCTTTATCAAAATAACACCAGCATTTTTTACAGAGCTCAAATAAGCAATCTTAAAATTTGTTTGGAACCACAAAGACTCCAAATAGCCAAATCAACCTTGAAAAAGAAAAGAAAAGCTGGAGGCATCACAATTTTGGACTTCAAGTTATATTAAAAAGCTGTAGTGATCCAAATAGTATTGTACCGGCACATAAATAGATCAGTGGAACAGACCAGAAAACCCAGATATGAATAAACAACTATATGGTCAGTTAATCGTCAACAAAGCAGGAAAGGCTGCTCAATGGGTTATTTTCAAACTATTACTTTTAGAAAATAAAGATTTAAAAAAAAATTCTTGACTACCCTATCTAAATTGGTACCAATTTCTCATTTTCTACTCATTGGACTGCTTTATTTTTCTCCTTTTCACTTATCCTATTCTAACTTACTATATATCATCCATATTTAATTTGTGAATCTTTTCCCTTAGAATGTAAGTGCCTTGAAGATAGAAAACTTACCTGTCTTGTTGTCTTGAAAACAGTGTCTGACTCACAAGGAATATTTATTGGTTGAATGAATGCACATTCCGCATTTCATGTTTTATTAGTCTGGAAGCCGCGATCAATAGGTAAATCTTGTTTTTCCCCTTATTGGAATCCACTCCTAAGAGTCTGTTGCAAAGTTCATGTGTCATTTGGGACTCTGGGTTGGTGGGCTCTGGCTGCTCCCATATTGACTTACTAGTGTATCTGGTCAGAGTTTCTTCCAAAAATTCATCTCTCAAGTTTTCAAGCACGACCTGTTGGATGGTACTATGCCAAATATTGACGTCGATTTCTGGACATTTTAAAAGTTATGGATATAAAAACAAGGAATAAAGCTTTTAAAATTATTTATTTGTCTGTTTAATTGTTTGATTTGGTTTTAGAGGACTGAAACTGAAATAGGAATTTTAGGGAAACCATAAATATGCCAACAGAGTTCATTTTTAGCACCCTACAAAATTTATTTATGGTTATGTAAGAGCTAAAAGTTTGTATATGGTGTGTTACTCTGGGTCCAGCTAGGGAAACAAACCCCATTAACTCTTTCAATAGAGAGAATTTAATATAGAGAAATAATTAGGATGAAGAAAGAATACTAAAGTAATTCAGAGTAATTGCAGATGCCACCTCTAGGGCTGAGCAAAGACATCCTCTCAAATGAGATAGACTCCTGATGAGGTCTGCTGTGGGTATCTTTGACAGCACACATGGAGGCTGGCTCTGGAAGTATGAAAAGAAGCCAGAAATGGGAACCAGTGTTATTGGTACTAACAGCTGCTGCCTAGGTAAAGGGTCATTCGTGAAGAACTCTGGCCAGGTTAGAAGCAAACAGAAAGGAACAGGTTCCTTTTTTGTCACTTGCTGCCTTCCATTCTCCCTCTGGGGCGAGAGGGATCTCATTGACAAAGGAGAAATCTGTATTTGCCAAGTTCCAATTTTATAAGCTACCCTGTGGTGAATTACTTTAGAAAGTGACTATTTTTCTTCCCCTTTTTCTCTTCTTGATTTTGCTTTTTAAAGTGTTTTTTTGTTATTGCCAAATGCTTGTTTGAGGATATTTAATTCACTTTAGAGGGTTGTATTAATTTACTCAGGGGTGTGTGTGTGTGTGTGGGTGTGTGTGTGTATGTGTTTAAGGAGGGGTGGCAGTTATCAGCCGAAAGGGGTTGATTTACCTTTCAAATTTTTTACAGTAGTTTTATGTGGATGTGGTCTTTTTCTTCTATTTCTATTTATTTTGCCTTATAAAATTTATAGTTCAATATGTTTTTGTTGGTCATTTCTGCCCTCTTCTGAGCAGTTTGCTTAATGGAAAGTTGTGGAGGAGTTTGGGGAGGAGCTTCTCTTTTGTTTCTGCAGATAGTAAAATTTCCTTTATTTTCTTCTTTTCTTCACTTCTTTATTTCCAAGGCGTACCCTCTCTTCTCTATCTGACTGTCCTAGATGCAATGTTAGACTGATACTTTTAATCCTGCCGATTTTCAAGCTCCTTCCCTGTCACTAGTGCTGTGAAGTATCTATCTTTTGTGTATGGTGTAAGAAATTGGTCCACTTTCATTCTTTTACATGATGCTGTCCAGTTTAATTGATCACGAATATAATATGTTCACACTTGAAGCAATAAGATATCTTTTGATACTGGATTTTCTCCTTCTGAGGCTGGCATTGTCTATGCTTAGTCTAAGGGCATCTTTTTGCTCTATCTTTTATTTTTTTCTTTCCATGAAGACTTGTGGCATGGAGTGGGCAGCAGGAACTCCTCAGCAGGAGGAATTATATGAAATTTGAAGATCAGATTGATTGGTTTCTTAGTTATGTTAAAGATAATAAGGTTATGTATGTTTATATTTGCTCTCCTTGTGGATTTTATTATTATTTTTTTAATGGGGGAAAGTGGAGGTTTGTGTAGGAGATTGGAAGTTATTATTTAAAATTATTATTATTTTAAAAATCCAGAAAATTCAATTTCCATTCCTTTTTAATCTTGAGATGATTTTATGAAATTGATAAGACTTTGTTGATATGTGTGTTGAGGGAGGAGGAAGGGAAATTAGGGGAGTATGGCAGAATAATTGTTCTATAAGCTCTTGTTCCTGCAGCCTATATATCTCTACTCTTCTATGCTAGCTTGAGTCCAACACTGAAGTTTCACTCATGTACAGGTGTCTTAGCATTAGTGACCCACTGAAGTCTATTTGCAAAGCACTGCAAGAAGATCCCACTCCCCTGAATGTGCTTTCTCAGTTCTTTTCAAGAAAAGAAAATGGTAACATGTTACTGGTATTTTTTGTGTCTTTACAACACTGTAGCAAATCAAACTTGAAAATATTAGGATTACTGTATAATGTAAAAGAGTAAAATAACTAAAATCACGATTTATATGTCAATATCAAATAGAAACCATAGACACTGAGTGAGGATAATGAGCAAATTCATAAATTGGAGATTCATGATTTTAGTAAAGGAGTTAATTTATGGATGAACTGATTTTGATAGAAGACTATCTATAAATCAAAGTTCTAGGTATGAGAAGGGATTCTATATGAAAAAGATATGGTCATCTTTATTAAAATTCACCAGTTAATAAAACAAACAAACAAAAAACCAAAAACTATAGCAAATCAGTCAAGCCTCTTGGAAGCAGCAATTGAAAGTCTTGACTCTTTTTAAAATCAGCTTACTTCTATAGGAACTTTTTTCAAAACTGTTTGTAAAAGTCGTTCTGTCTGAGCTTTTGATGCTGCAGTTCTCTGTGCTCTCACTTGAGGGCTTTTGGCTTGTGTTCTCTGTTATCCACAACTTCTTAGTCCCCAGGAACATTTTTTTATTCCTGTGGTGATTGAATTGGCATTTTGAGTCCTGTTTGGCAGGAAGATGGTTTCATGATTAGGTCCAAGATGAAAATTGATCTCTCAATAGAGCTGCATGTTAGTTCCTGTGTTTAACAATTAGCAACCAGAATTCTCTTCTTGGTCAGTATTATGGGGCCCACATGGGCACTGCATGAAAACACACACATGACAGACAAAAAAAAAAAAAGAAAGAAAGCAAGCTCATGGATTTTAATGAGTCACTCTGGAGCCAGACCTGTTGGGCTCCTATCACAGCTTTCGTAGAACTACCTCTCTAACTTAGTGTAGTTTATTTATCCTCTCTGTACCTCAGTTGCTTCACCTGTAAAATGAAAATAATCATTACAATTATCTGATAAAGTCATAAGAAGAAATTAGGTGAGTTAATATTGCTAGCATGCTTGGAACAGTACCTGGCATTTGATAAGCCTTATGTAAGTGGTAGTTAAAAATAAATATATACTAAAATACAAAAATGAAGTGAAATAAAGTTAAAGATACATAGCCAACTGGCTGAATGGTAATAGGGAGAATGAAGATGAAGATGAATGACTGACAGCTCTCTTCCCTCTGTAGAACTGTTCATTGATAGGACATAGTGACATCTTGGGTTGACTAACATATATTTGCCTGAAATCTTCATACTTGAGAAAAAATTGTAGAAAAAGAAATCTGCTTCTACTCCAATTGTGATTAAATAGAACTGCAATGAGAAGAAGTTACTGTGCTTGGTATGCTTATGAAATGATCATATTTTTATAATTTTTTTAAAAAATATGGACTCTAATTTCTTTAAAATTATTAAAATTTATTATTATTAAAGCATAAGTTAAACTTTTACATGTTAATCTAAATACCTGGGTAAAAACAGAGTTTAATGATTAGAAACTAGCATCTAGAGGTGGATAGTGAGGCTAGTACATTTGTATTTGAAAGTAATGCTGAACTTTTTGTCATTGGGATACCAGAGAGATCTTAATATGGGTCAAAGGGATTTCTGGAGTCACGGGACATAAGAAATGCTTGTGAGTAGGAGCTTTTGTGCATTTGTGCATTTTTTTCTTGGGAAAATGTCCATCAGATGATTAAAGCAGTTTGTGTCCCAGCAAAGGGTAAGAATCACTGGTGCAGAAACTGTGATGATCTGATTCTCTAGTTATGATTACATGAAAGCATTTCTTTTGAACAAGATAATCTACTCACTGCTTCAAGATGAGATAATCTAAAAGTTACCCATTTTATTTGAGAAATAAAAATAATCAGGAAAATTAAAATACATTCTATTAATCTCTAAAATGCTCTTTATCCTTTACTTGCTTTTATCTTCTTTATTATCTTAGGGCATCATATTATTATTTTTAATTTGGAAAGCATGTATGTTCACACTGTGCTATCAGTGTTTGGTTTTTGGCGGGTTTCTACTAATTTAAAATATTTAATAGTACAAAGATTTTTAATATATTAGATGTTTAGGTAGATTATATTATCTAAAGATTTCACTTTAGAGCAGTAAATGTTGCTCTTTTTTAGAAAGGGGGCCTTGGTCTAATAGGATTAGGGACCATTTTGCTATGCTGTATGCAAGCAATTTTTTTAACATTTTATTTTTATTTATTTATTTTTTTTTTAGATTTTTTTAATTTATTTTTTTGACAGAGAGAGATCACAAGTAGGCAGACAGGCAGGCAGAGAGAGAGGGGGAAGCAGGCTCCCTGCGGAGCAGAGAGCCCGATGTGGGGCTCGATCCCAGGACCCTGGGAATCATAACCCGAGCCGAAGGCAGAGGCTTTAATCCACTGAGCCACCCAGGCGCCCCTAACATTTTATTTTTAAGTAATCTCCATACCCAATCGGGGCCTCGAAACTTACAGCTCCGAGATCAAGAGTCACATGCTCTACCAACTGGACCAGTCAGGTGCCCCTGAAAGCAGTTTTAATTGGGTAAAATGTAATATGTTGAAAACTGACCCAGGAAACTCAGTGATTTTTAGGGCAGAAAAGAAAAAAGATTCTACAATGATTCTGTGTTTGGGGAGAGAGGTAAACCTCAGTTAAGAGGAAAAAAAGAAAGAAAGTTCCATAATCAAGGAAGAAAAAGTAGAGTCTGGATCTCTCTTTTTCTCAATCTCTGTCATCTTTTTCTATCTTCATCTCTGTGTGTCTATGTATTCTGTTCTACCATGTCTTATCTTCATTTCTTAAGCACAGCAAAAGTTGCACAGAGCAGGCATATAATGTGTGTGTGTCAATTGATTCATATTCTGCACAACCACCAGTTCTCTTGTCCTTATCCCACTCACAACAGGGTTCAATAGTATCAACAATGGAAAAGATAATAAGTGAATCTAAATTTAATCCCCTTTTGTTTAAACTAATCTCTCTGTCTAATTAATGGCTGCTCATTCCATTATTGCTAATGAATCAGGAGACTGTGCTCTACATCTGTGCAGGAAGCACTCTATTAAATCATCAATTGAAAATCAAAGGGGAGAGCATAGTCCAGCTTCCCATTGTTCCCTTGGTGATTTTTTTTTTTTTTTTTTTTTTTTTTTTTTTTTTGCCTAATAAAAAGGGTGTCTGAATACAAAGACCAAATAGAATTTTCTTTAGAATTAAGTTGCATAGCTCTTAATTCTGGATAGCATGCTGGTCTTCCTCATACATTTTAAAGTCCAAATGTTGTAAGGATTATGTATTTTAATATAGTCAGTGGATACCTCGAGGAATAGAGGGGACAAAGGGAAGATAACAAAGGGAGTAGGAAGATGAAGTTACAAGGGAAACCCTTACATATTATCCATTAGTTAACCATTCCCAAGGCTCCATCGTCACCCTACCTGAGGTCTCCCACAGTAAGACTGAGACAGGGTCTGATTGTATTTACTTTGAGAAACATGCTCTGGGTGATTTCTTTACCACAGTTGGTTTCCATTCCACAAAAGCACACACACAAGGTGAGAACCTCTGCGAGAGTGCAAGCATGCTTTTCCGCATTTCTTTTAGGAAAGAAGTAACCTTTTATTCTTTTGGATTTTTGGGGACTTCACTGTTTAAAATTACTTTAACTAAACTGAGAGCTTTGGGGTCATAATACAAAATACGAACTTTTCATGTTTCGTCTGCTGAAAACCTTCTAGGTGCCACAAACCGTGCAGGCTGAAAGAGGATACAGACATGAAGGACAAGCTCCTGCCTTGCAGAAACTCGCAGCCAGGTACCCAGAGACAACTGTGTATCACAGACCTCAATAACTGAGTGATGAGTTAAGCAAGAGACTTGGCATATATTTGTCATTGTTTGATTGAGGTTTCCAGATGGTATTTTTAGTCACCTCCAGAAGAATCTAATTATACAGATTACATGAAAATACTATTGGTCAAGTCATGCACCCTAATACATAGTATCAATGTGAGGAATAACAAACTGGCCTGGGGGTAAGCTGTTGGGATGTTAGTTCTGCCCTGCTGTTCCAAGCTTCACTGGAGATGTGAATGTATGCTAATCATACTAAGGGTAAAAATGTCTTTCTAGAAACATATGATTACTATTAGACTCTAAATATAACATGAGTGTAGGCCTCAGGGCCATTGAAATACAGGGTCAAAACCACAGAGACGATGGTTTTTTAATTTTTTTGGGGGGGATAGAAAGGATATTTTATTTTATTTTTCAGCTTTCCGAGATTCATCGTTTATGCACCACACCCAGTGCTCCATGCAGTATGTGCCCTCCTTAATACCCACCCCCAGGCTCACCCATCTCCCAACCTCCATCCTCTCCAAAACCCTCAGTTTCTCAGAGTCCACAGTCTTTCATGGTTCATCTCCCCTTCTGATTTTTTTTTGACTTTTAATTTTTTATTTTTTATAAACATATATTTTTATCCCCAGGGGTACAGGTCTGTGAATCACCAGGTTTACACACTTCACAGCACTCACCAAAGCACATACCCTCCCCAATGTCCATAATCCCACCCCCTTCTCCCAAATCCCCTCCCCCCAGCAACCCTCAGTTTGTTTTGTGAGATGAAGAGTCACCTATGGTTTGTCTCCCTCCCAATCCCATCTTGTTTCATTTATTCTTCTCGTACCCACGTAAGCCCCCATGTTGCATCACCACTTCCTCATATCAGGGAGATCATATGATAGTTGTCTTTCTCCGCTTGACTTATTTCGCTAAGCATGATAACTCTAGTTCCATCCATGTTGTCGCAAATGGCAAGATTTCTTTTCTTTTGATGGCTGCATAGTATTCCATTGTGTATATATACCACATCTTCTTGATCCATTCATCTGTTGATGGACATCTAGGTTCTTTCCATAGTTTGGCTATTGTGGACATTGCTGCTATAAACATTTGGGTGCACGTGCCCCTTTGGATCACTACGTTTGTATCTTTAGGGTAAATACCCAATAGTGCAATCCCCTTCTGATTTATTCCAATTCACTTTTCCTTTCCTTCTCCTAATGTCCTCCATGTTATTCCTTATGCTTCACAAGTAAGTGAAACCATATAATAATTGACTTTCTCTGCTTTACTTATTTCACTCAGCATAATAACCTCCAGTCCTGTCCATGTTGGTAGAAAAATTGTGAATTCATCCCTTCTGATGGCTGCGTATATTGTATATATGGACCATGTCTTTATCCATTCATCTGTTGGTGGGTGTCTTGGCTTTTTCCATAGTTTGGCAATTGTGGCAATTGCTGCTATGAACACTGGGGTACAGATGGCCCTTCTTTTCACTACATCTGTATCTTTGGGGTAAAGAACCAGTAGTGCAATTGCAGGGTCATAGGGTAGCTGTATTTTTAAATTTTTGAGGAATCTCCACACTGTTTTCCAAAGTGTCTGCACCAACTTGAATTCCCACCAACAGTGTAAGAGGGTTCCCCTTCCTCTGATAGTTTGTGATTTTATGCATCTGGAAGCAAATAATATCTTATTTGGGTCCATAGGAATTGTTAAAATATATTTTCACTTTAGAAAACCCTTATTAAAATATTTTTAAAAATAAACAACCCTTATTAAATGCTTACTCTTTGCTAGCTGTTATGTTGGTCCTGGGAATGGAAACAGTCTAGTTCCTGTCTTCAGAGAGTTTGTAATCTGCTAGAGGAGGCCAACTTATAAATAAATAATCACTATAAAGTGTGGTCATTGTATCATCAAGTGTGACAAGGCATAACTGGGGGGATTCATAGACCATAAAGTCAGGTTAAATGATAGATAGGAATGGCTTCTAAGAGGATGTAGCCTGCAGGAGATTATTCAGAGATGAAAAGTTAAAATTTTTTCTTCACAAAGCCTTGAAGGAGAAAACCATTAATCTTAATTATTTGGTTAGTTAGGAACAAAAATGGTGTGAATGGGAAACCTATGCAAGATGAAGAGCCATTGAAACGAATATGGTTAATAAGGTAGAGTCCCTGAGGACCAAAGTGACCACTCATTTGGGCAGTTTGGCTCACCAAGAAGAGATTGTAAAAATGGCCAAGGGACAGGTGTCAGTTATATTTTGATACAGAAGAGAGATGCTATGGAAGAGTGCTCCCTCCTGCCTCTTCTGTGTTTTCATGGATCCTTTTGCTTCTTCTCATCAAAATAATTATTTACCATAAAAGACCCTTTTAATAACTCCATCTCCCCCTATAAGCTTTTGAGGGTAGGGGCCATGTCTCATTTGACTGTGCATCTATTTTTGCTATTTTGGCATCATGCATGTATGGGCTATGCATGTTGCATGAATATATCATCAGTCAACCTGGAGGACATTTTTGTGGTCAGAAATCAGCAGGAGACAGCTGCTAGAAGTCTGTGTAGACAAGTCTGCAAAAGCCAGACAAGATGGGATCCATGACAGGTGGGAAACAGCACCTCCTCTTACAAGGGGCTTTGTTTTGTTATGTTACTTATTTTTCTTTGTAGGAATTTGTGTGGGGCTTTAGCATATGATTTTGAATAAAAATATTTTATATATTATTCTTTCCTCAGCTGAATGGCTTAAGTCACATTGAATAATAACCAAAAGCATAATAAATTAAGAACAAAGTGTGCCTATGAAGAAAGACCTTGGCATTTTAACCCTTCCTGAGTCAGAGGGGTCTGCTTTTTATGACCGCACAAGGTGAAACCAATGTGCAGAGAGCTACTAACACAGCTGGCTATGTTCCCAGAGCTGCAGTGTCAGAGAATTGTTTGAGCTTGTGCTGTGGAAGGAGAGAAAAACAGACAGGCCACATGATTAAATAGCATCTACAGGATTCTGGGACAAAATATCTGTTACATAAAACATGGACAAACTTGTTCCATTGTCTTCATCTTAGTCTGGTAGCTCTGTGTATTGGGTATCAGAAGCATCATTTTGAGACAAGGTGGCGTAAGTTTGGAGTAGGAAAGGGTCCTAGTTCCAACTCTGTCATTTATTTCCCGGAAAGCTCCATCTTCCCAGCAATCAGTCTCCTATCCTGTAAAATAGGGATATCAGGAATTCTTAGGGGCCTCAAGTGTGCTATATATGTAAACAACTGATGTAGGGGAACACCCAAACAGTATCATCTTTGAATGTGCTAATTGGAAATATACAAAGATATTCTCACTGTAGAGTCTTTGAATTTGCTCTGCCTTGGCCTGGAAATCTCTCTTCTCACCCCTAGCTTACCCAGCTCTTTGCAAGGCTGACGGTTTCTCTCAGTTTATTTTCTTTCTCTTTAATTTTCTTCTGTTTCTTTTAAAAAAAAATTTGTTTTAGTTCCAGTATAGCTAACCTACAGGTTATATTAGTTACAGGTGTACAATTTAATGATTCAGCACTTCTATACAATATCCTGTGCGCATCACAAGTGCACTCCTTAATCCCTATCACCTATTTATCCCATTCCTCCACCTCCCCTCTGGTACCCATCAGTTTGTTCCCTAGAGTTAAGATCTATTCTTTTGTCTCTTTTTTTTTCTTTGTTCATGTGTTTCTCCCCTAAATTTCACACATGAGTGAAATAATACAGTTATTTGTCTTTCTCTGGCTGTCATCTCACTTAGCATAATATGCTCTAACTCTGTCCATGTAATTGCAAATGATAAGGTTTCATTCTTTTTTTATGGGTGAATAGTATTTCACTATATATATATAATCTCTTCTTTATCCCTTCTTCTGTCATTGGACAGTGGGGCTGCTTCCATATCTTGGCTATTGTAAGTGCTGTTATAGACATGAGGGAGCCTGTATCCCTTTGAGTTAGTGTTGTATTTTTTGTAATTCCACTAGTGGAATTACTGGATCATATGGTCACTCTCTAGGGGGAATCTCCACGCTGTTTTCCACAGTGGCTGGCTGCATCAGTTTGCATTCCCACCAACAGTGCACAAGGGTTTCCTTTTTTCCACATCCTCCCCAACACCTCTTGTTTCTTGTGTTGTTGATTGTAGCCATTCTGACAGGTGTGAGGTGATATCTCATTGTGGTTTTGATTTGCATTTCCCTGCTGCATTTTTTATCTCAAGGATCATCTCCCATGAGAGGGCTTCCTTATCCCCTAAGCTAAGTTTGCAGATACTGTCACACTCTGCTTTTTAGTCTCTCCACAACACTTCCCACCACTTGAAATCATCTTGATTATGTATGTGCTTACCATTTATTGTTCTTTTCTTTTAGTAGAGTGTAAGGTAGTTGACAATAAGCATCTTATGCTTATGATATTCCCAAACCCTAGAAAAGTAGTAGCACACAGGTGGCACTCCATTAATATCTTTAAACGAACAAGCAGATGAATTTAATTGACTTTTTTTTTTACTAACTTCTTTGAATTTTTTACATATTTAAAGTTATGGTTTTATTCTTTTCCTTTTCTTCACTTGTAGAAGTTGAGGTTCAGCAGATAATGCGCACAATTTAGAATGCTTTGGGCAAAGATAATAAACATGCCCCATCTCTACTTGTGAGTGTTGCTTTAGTTTGGACAGAAAAGAGGCAGCCAACAAGATAAAGAGGAAGAAACAAAAGTAAAGTCCATGTGTACTTAATATTTACCAGTGTAGTAATTTTTTCCAATAGAAAAAGAAAAGGCAAAGTTACCGTAATTGGATCCAGTCTTTTTGAATTCCCTTTCCCTATTTTACTCTGAAGAAAACAAGGTAGGAGAAGGGACCTAACCAAATGATTACTTAAATTTAGTCAAATGTTTCTGGAGGTGCCAAGTCAAGAGGTTGCTCAAATTTATTTCTCTTTCTTTCACTGAGGTGAATTTCCAGCCCAGGCACATGAACTGGAATGGAAGACTAATCAGTTATTAAAAAAAAAAAAAAAACAACATTTGGTGTCTGCCTCTGTTAGCTGGAAAAATAATTGAAAGCATGAGTGTTGTGTGGTTTCTCTAAAACTTCAAAAGTGTACATAATCACAGAAAGGAGAATACCATCTGTTTGTTGTTAGGATCATATTTTATTTTCCTGCTTATACTCTTAATATATGCAGCAAGCTTAGCTTTCCATGAAGATAATTAATTATTATTTATGCTAGGTTTAGGTTAGTGATGAATTTACTCCTTTCCCCCATTCCATTAGTGGTAGAATGGTGTTAGGAAATAGATTAGAACCATTTGGCAATGAATCACAGTCACCTACTCTTAGAAATTGCTCAGTGGCCCACATGATCAGTAGAAACACTAACTCAGAAAACAAAGAATCCATCTTTTATATATCAAATATGTGGGCAGGTCTGCAAAGCTTGGTAGCAGTAAGTTATGTTCTGTAACATGGAAGGGGTGCATTGTCTAATAGAATTTATAAGCCGTTTGCCATCAGCAGATATCTGATTTAGCATCTGTGGGATTCCTGATGTTCAGCAGTAAAGGTATAGAGTGGACAACCCAGAACTTCAGAATGTGAGCATAGACCCAGGAAGGTCAGAGACTTGCCCAGGGAAGTGTGGTTACATAGTGGCAGAACTGGACCCAGAACCCAGCTTTGATTCCCAGCTCCAGGGCTGCTCGATGGCACCGTGTGCATTTTGCATGGTCAGTACCTGTCATTCTTTCCTGGAATAGATGCAGCTCATATTAACCCATGAGTGGCTTCCCATGCAAATTCCACAAACATGTACTTAAGGCAGACTCTTCTCAGCTCTGCTAGGTCAACTGTCCCTCAGTTTCCACATAGTATTTATTCCACAGGTTAGTTGGTCAGTTGTTTTACTCTTTTGAAGTTCAGTCATGCTCAGCTGATTAATTCCTCATTATTTGTGAACTTCATTAAAGACACACTGTGTGTCAATTATTTGTCACATGAGAATCTGTTATTAGATACCAGGGATATAAAAGAAGTATAAAACCAAAAACAGGGGCACCTGGGTGGCTCCAGTGGGTTAAAGCTTCTGCCTTCGGCTCAGGTCATGATCTCAGGGTCCTGGGATCGAGCCCCACATTAGGCTCTCTGCTCGGCAGGGAGCCTGCTTCCTCCTCTCTCCTTTCTCTCTCTCTGCCTGCCTCTCTGCCTACTTGTGATCTCTCTCTGTCAAATAAATAAATAAAATCTTAAAAAAAAAAAACCACCCAGATAACAAAAACAACACAGAATAAAACTTGCCTTTATTATAAAGACTTTCAGATGTGTTAAACAGAAAGAATGGGTAGAATAATACTGATTAAAAATGTCTCTCCTCGGGACGCCTGGGTGGCTCAGTGGGTTAAGCCGCTGCCTTCGGCTCAGGTCATGATTTCAGGGTCCTGGGATTGAGTCCCGCATCGGGCTCTCTGCTCAGCAGGGAGCCTGCTTCCTCCTCTCCTCTCTCTGCCTGCCTCTCTGCCTACTTGTGATCTCTCTCTGTCAAATAAATAAATAAAAAATCTTTAAAAAAAAAAATGTCTCTCCTCTCCGACACTGCTTTTTTTCTTTGTAGTTTTCCTTCTACTTTTTAGACCACTCTAGCTTATGAGTGGCTTTTGTCTAGCACTGGTGGTGTGTGGCTAAAATTGTAGACATCGG
This sequence comes from Mustela nigripes, assembly GCF_022355385.1. Taxonomy (NCBI): domain Eukaryota; kingdom Metazoa; phylum Chordata; class Mammalia; order Carnivora; family Mustelidae; genus Mustela; species Mustela nigripes. The sequence continues at coordinate 23,986,867 of NC_081574.1, forward strand.
GTAGGAACAGATGGTGTACACTCTTGGATGGCAGGGTGAAGAGGGAACCCACTGGAGGAGCTGCAGCAGAAGAGGGACTTGATGTAGGTGATATAGCATGGGACAGTAGCAACATTTCTAAGACCACAGCCATTAATGAACACCTCTGGGATTTTTTTTTTTTTTTAATATCTGAGTACCATTTTTACTATATAAGCATATTTTTCTTTAACTGATTTTTCTATTTCGATGGTGTAGTTTAACAGGAAATTGCGTTAGTACTTTTATATGAAAAATAAATACCACTTGCCATTAATCAAAAAGCATATAAAAAATAAATCCAGTGAAAATACAGCGAATTTTAGGTGGATACTGTTTTCTGCGGAAGTTTGTAAGCTTGAAGTCTGTTCTTTCTTCATTTTAAAGAGAGATAAAACAAGTCTTGAAAAGCTAGTAAAGATCCTTAACAAAACAAATCTCCTTTATGTAACCATAACAATGGGGAGAAGATTAAAGAGAGTATCTTTCTCACTATAGGATTAGATGATATTTGGTTCCATATATGGTGCCACATAAAATCACTTCCTTGCCCATCACTTTGGACATCAGTGCTGTAAAGCAGGGACCTGCAAACTTTTTCTGTAACTATTTTAGGCTCTACAAGCCATATAGTCTCAGTTGCAAATATTCTAACTCTGCTGTCATAGAGTGAAAGCAGCAACAGACAAAACCTAGTTGAATGGGTATGGCTATGTCCCTATAAAATTGTATTTCTGAAAACAGGCAAGAGATTTGGCCTGTGGGACATAATTTGCTGACTTTTAGTCTATATCAATGGTTGACAAATTTATGATGTGATAGGGATTACCTGTGTTATGTGTTATGTGTTGAATTGTGTCCCCTCAAAATAGATGTCAAAGTCCTAACTTCCATCTTCAGAAGGTGACCTTACTTGAAAATAGTTTTGGAGTGTTACATAAGACCCACTAAATAAGAATATTTAGGTATGAGGACTAGACATATGCTTTAAAATAAAAAATGAAAGCACAGTAGGTTAATTCTAAGCCCACAGTTGGTTTAAAATCACTGGTCTTCCTGGTAAAGCAGAAGAGGCAGACACTGGGTTCAGGCCACATAAGGGACATAAACTATAATAATCCACATGTGATGCAATGGAGGGCTAGATTGGTATATTGGATTGGTAATTGGACTAGGATGGAAGATACTTTGATTGGTCTGCTCTTAAGATGCACACAGTAAATGTCTGAGGAATTGGGATTAGAGGTGAGACAGATGCATATAACCACCCCAGAAGAAATTCAGTACAGACAATGAAGCATAGGCATGTGGACTGTGTTAGAGACAGATTCCTCAGGATCATCCCCACATGTCACATGAAACTCAATGAGTGCTCAGAGGGAGAGTACACAGAAAGAGATGGTAATGATTGTGGCTTAGTGCCATGATTAGATGATGACGGGAAAAGGAAGAGCTAGTGCAGGAGATGGGACAGGGATGGCCTTGCTGGTGGGATGAGAAGTAGTTATTAGAACAAAGTTTCAAGAAGGAAGGGACAATCAGAGTCAAATCATTTTTACTTGTTTCTTATTTTTATTTTATTTTATTTTTTAAATTTAAATCCAAGTGAAAGAGTATAGAATGAAGTGTTTGTTTCAGGAATAGAATTTAGTGCTTCATCACTTACATATAACATCACCCCAACAAGTGCCCTCTTTAATACCTGTCTCCCATTTAGCCCATCCCCCTACCTAACTGCCCTCCAGCTACTTTCCACCAAGATGGTGGAGGAGTGAGGAACTCCTTTTCAACTGAATTTGGAATGGTCTTTCTCACAAATCTTAGAATAAAGGAAACCATTTTAAGGGCAGTTAGGGGAAGAGATAGCTTAATACAATGGGAGGAACATCAGAATAATGTCAGACCTGTCCACAGAGATCTGGCAGGCCAGAAAGAGCTGGCAAGACATATTCAGGGTACTAAATGAGAAGAACATGTAGCCAAAAATTCTTTATCTGGCAAGGCTGTCATTGGTGACAATGGTGGAAAGATAAAGAGCTTTCAAGACTGGCAGAAGACTGAAATAATATGTGACCACTAGGCCAGTCCTGCAAGAAATATTAAGGGGGGGGGGTTCCTATAAAAGGGGAATGATCCCAAGAGGGATATGGAATAGAAATTTACAGAGATAATCTGTAGAAAAATGGACTTCACAGACAACATGATGACAATAAAAACATATCTTTCAATAATCACTCTTAAGGTGAATGGCCTAAATGCTCCCAGCATGGGAGCATCCAAGGACATAAGCCAACTCTTAACCAAAATAAAGAGACATACTGATAATAATACATTAATAGTAGGATACCTCAATGCTTCAGTTTCAGCAATAGACAGATCATCTAAGCAGAAAATCAAAACAAAACAAGAACTTTGACTGGCCCACTGGACCAGATGGGCCTCATAGATATATACAGAACATTCCACCCTAAAACAATAGAATACTCATTCTCAAGCACGCATGGAACTTTCTCCAGAATATACCACATACTGGGTCACAAATCAGATCTCAAATGATACTAAAAGACTGAAATTATTCCCTGCATATTCTCAGACCACAATGCTTTGAAACTGGAACTCAATCACAGAAAAATTTGGAAGAAATTCAAACACTTGGAAGCTGAAGACTATTCTACTCAAAAATGTTTGGGTCAATCAGGAAATCAAAGAAGAACTTAAACAGTTCATGGAAACTGGTGAGAGCGAATACATATCGATCCAAAACCTATGCAATATGGCAAAGGTGGTCCTAAGGGAGAAATACATAGCCATCCAAGCCTCCCTCAAAAAAATAGAAAAACCCTGAATATACAAACTATCTTTATACCTTAAAGGTCTGGAGAATCAACAACAAATTGAACCTAACCCATGCACGAGATGAGAAATCATTAATTTTAGAGCAAAGATCAATGAATTAGAAACCAGAAATAGAACACATTAGCGAAACTGGCAGCTGGTTCTTTGAAAGAATAAGATTGATAAACCACTAGACAGACTTATCCAAAAGAAAAGAGAAAAGACCCAAATTAATAAAATTATGACTAAAAGGGGGAAAGATCATGACTAACACCAAGGAAATAAATACAATCATCAGAAATTATTACCAACAGCTATATGACAATAGATGGAAGAAATGGATACATTCCTAGAAACCTATAAATTACCAAGACTGAAACAGGAAGAAATTGATAACCTGAATAGACCAATAACCAATAATGATATTGAAGTAGTGATCAAAAACCTCCCCCCAAACAAGAGTGCAAGGCCTGATGGATTCCCTGGGGAATTCTGCCAAACATTCAAAGAAGGAATAATACCTAATCTCCTGAAGCTGTTTCAAAAATTAGAAACAGGAGGGAAACTTCCAGATTCTTTCTATAAGGCCAGAATTACCTTGATCCCCAAACTAGGCAAAGACCCTATCAAAAGGGAGAATTTAAGACCAGTATCTCTGATGAATATGTTTGCCAAAATTCTCAACAAGATCCTAGCTAATAGAATCCAACAGTACATTAGAAGGATTATCTAACAAAACAGAGTGGGATTTATCCTTGGGGTGCAAGGGTTATTCAACTTTTGCAAATCACTGTGATAGAATATGTAGATAAGAGAAGAGACAAGAACAACATGGTCCTCTCAATTGATGCAGAAAAAACTTTTGACAAAATACAGCATCCTTTCCTGGTTAAAACTCTTCAGAGTATAGTGATAGAACATTCCTTAACTTCATAAAATCCATCTATGAAAAACCCACAACAAATATCATTCTCAGTGGGGAAAGCTGAGAGCCTTTCTGTTGAGATCAGGAATATAAGGATGCCCACTCTCACCACTGTTCCTCAACATAGTACTAGAAATCATAGCAACAGCAATCAGACAACAAAAAGAAATAAAAAGTATTCAAATTGGCAAAAAAAGAAGTCAAACACTCTCTCTTCCCAGATGACACAGTACTTTATGTAGAAAACCTAAAAGATTCACCCTCAAATTACTAGAAGTCATAAAGCAATTTAGTAATATGGCAGGATATGAAATCAATGCACAGAGATCAGCTGTTTTCTAATACAATAGCAACATAACTGTAGAAAGAGAAATTAGATAATTGATTCCATTTATGATAGCACCAAAACCATAAGATACCTTGGAATAAACCTAAACAAAGAGGATCTATACTCTATGAACTACAGAACACTCATAAAAGAAATTGAAGAAGACACAAAAAGATGGAAAAACATCTCATCCTCATGGATCAGAAGAATAAACATTGTTAAATAGTGCTGCCCAGAGCAATCTATACTTTCAACTCCATCCTGATCAAAATGCAAATGGCATTTTTCAAAGTGCTGGAACAAACAGTCCTAAAATTTGTATGGAACCAGAAAAGACCCTGAATCACCAAGGAAATGTTGAAAAAAAAAAAAAAAGTACAAAGCTGGGGGCAACATGCCTGATTTCAAGCTGTATTACAAAGCTGTGATCACCGATACAGCATGGTACTGGCACAAAAACAGACACAGAGATCGATGGAACAGAATAGGAAGCCCAAATCTATGGTCACCTAATCTTTGACAAATCAGGGGAAAATATTCAATGGAAAAAAACAGTCTCTTCAATAAATGGTGCTGGGAAAATTGGACAGCTATATACAGAAGAATGGAACTTGACCATTCTCTTACACCATACTCAAAGATAAACTCAAAATGTATGGAAGACCTCAATGTCAGATAGGAATCCATCAAAACTTTAGAAGAAAACATACGCAGTAACCTCTTCAACATTTGCCACAGCAACCTCTTTCAACAAATGTCTCCAAAGACAAGGGAAACAAAAGCAAAAATGAACTTTTGGGACTACATCAAGATAAAAAGCTTTTGCACAGAAAAGGAAACAGTCAACAAAACAAAGAGGCAACCCACAGAATGGGAGAATGTATTTTCAAATGGCACTACAGAGGGCTGATATCCAAGATCTTACAAAGAAATTTTACAAACTCAACACCAGAAAAACAAATAATCAAGCCAAAAAATGGGCAGAAGACATGAACAGACACTTCTCCAAAGAAGACATACAAATGGCTAACAGACACATGAAAAAATGTTCATCATCATTAACCATCAGGGAAATTCAAATCAAATTGAATTCAGATACCACCTTATACTGATATACACCACTGATATATATACCACTGAGATACCACCTTATACTAGTTAGAATGGCAAAACTTGAGTAGGCAAGAATCAAGTGTTGGAGAGGATGTGGAGAAAGGGGAACCCTGTTACACTGTTGGTAGGAATGCACATTGGTGCAGCCACTTTGGAAAACAGTGTGGAGGTTCCTCAAAGAATTAAAAAACATGACCTAGCAATTGCACCCCAAAGATAGAGATGTAGTGAGAAGGGCCACAGGCACCCCAATGTTCATAGCCGCAATGAATGCTATGTCCATTGCCAAACTGGAAAGAGCTGAGATGCACTTCAACAGATGAATTGATAAAGAAGATGTGGTCCATATATACAATGGAATATTACTAAATACATATTTTTTTCCCCAACACTGGAGATCTATGCCTATTCGAAGATACAAAGGAAAAAACCAGTGAAGACATACTAAAAATGCCAAGTACTTTCCAATGGAACATGGCCCTTCCAACATCTTGTCAGAAGTGGGTTTCCTCTGATCTTGTCAGAAGCAGGTTCCCCTTCCCAAAGGAGATGGGGCTGGGAGGGATTATATGTTTCTCTGTGTTATTTTTTATTCCCAATTTCTGTTTTCTCATGTAGATTAGCAGCCCCTCCTTCCTCTCAGTAAGAGCTTGTTTTTTAATTATTCTTCTAACAGATTGGAGTCTTATTGTTGTTTCTTTAGGAGAGGTTCTAATCTTTGCTTTTATAGTCTAGGTAATAAGTCAGGGGTTGCATTTCTAAAGGCTCTGCATTTTTTATATTTTTATATTTTATTTTTTATATTTACATTTATTTTTATATTTTTATATTTTATAATATATAATATAAAATATTTTTATATTTTAAATATTTTTATATTTTATTTTTATATTTACAAATATACTTATATATTTTATTTTTATATTTTATAACTTTTACTTATAAGTATTTATAATTTAGTGATTTTTTTATATTAGTTTGTGTCTCTATTGGTTTATTTTACTACCTATATCATGCATATTCCATCTCTTTCTAAAGAATGATTTGAGGTGGCTTTTGTATAATGATTACAAATGATAAATGGTTAGAAATAATTATATAGTTTACTCAGAACAGCCTAAAACTTAGAACTAGAAAACGAAAATTCATTACATTGGTCAAAAAAATGCACAGCAAGAGATTCCAGTATAAAACCCGTCTTTGACAAGGGAATGACTCAGACAGGTGTTCCTCTCAGCTGACGGGATGGGGTCATCTAATTTAACCAGTTGCAGATAAGACTGAGCCAGCCGAAGCTTAGGCCAGAAAAGATGAGGTACTGCGCAAGCCCATGTGCCTGACATCAGTGACTGGCTCCAAACTTTAAATATATGGTGATGGAGGAAAAAAGGATTTTGGCTAACTTTTTTTGGCATCTATTCCAGTATCAACACGAAATAAAAAGTTTAAAAAAAATTGAAGTCTGAAATAGTACACAAAATAGGATCAAAAAAGACAGAGGATGCAGAGTCTGAACACTAAGAACTCACCAGTGACCTGCTGGGCAGCATGTGGATGTTAATGTCACTTCAGGGAAATAAAAATGAAATGTCCCACCATCTTAAAGGGTTGGGACTTCTAATAGAATAAGCATTTGATTAATGAAACAACATGTACTATAAAGAACAAGGGATCATAAAAAGCTGGTTTTTAACAGCCTAAGTACCTTTTGTAGCTTGAAGTCTTTTATCACCTTGTAAATCACCCCTGGAGAGGAATAACCAAAGTGAGACAAGGCAGATTTCCATTACCAGCCTGTCCACCATGGGACCTTGGCTCTAGCTTCTCAAGCATATTGTCTTTGCTAACACTCCGTAGTACCTTGCCTTTATCATGGGGAAAGGAAGATTGGGGTATTGTGATGGTACTGCTTTTAGTAAATGTCTCAGAAGTTATGCCTCCTCAGGAGGCACTTTCCTTTCCCTTGGTGTTTATTCTGAAGTCAAGTATGTCTGTGTTGGCAGAAATTAACAACCATGGGTATTAGCAAGTTAGGACACCCAAATGTTATGGCTTAAAACAACAAATATTAATTTTTCCCAGGTTGGCGTGTGGGTTGGGTACAGTGGAGTTTATATCTGTTCCATGTGTCTCTCATTTCCAGGACCCAGGTGGAAGAGCAGTGGCACGAGGGCATGCTTTTCTCTTGGGGCAGGGAAGGAGCCCAGGAAGGTGAGTCAAAACCTCAGAGCTCATTTGTAGCCTCTGGCTGGTTGTGGTATAATGTAAGCCTGCTCATGGGCCATTGGCCAAAGCAAGTCATATGGCTAAGCTCAAAGTCAGTGGAGGGAGGAAGTGTATTTATCCACAGTAAATTCTGGCCATGATGAGAAGGATGAACTGGGATCACATCATTTCATTTGACTATGACCATTGACGATGGCTGTGAATTATGCAGGTAGGTTGGTCACATGGGCACTGAACTAGAGAACCTGTATCCTAATTGATGATCTCTGAGATCAAAGTAGGTGTTCTGGTTGGAGGAGATAGATGCTCTGTATATAATATATCTTACTAAAATGTCAGGAAAGGACCTGGACTTTCAGAACTTTGACTCACATAGATTTACAGCCCGGCCTCAAGCACATTCTTGGCAAAAGTGCCACTGACCCTAAGAACTGTGCTGAGCAAGTTATGCACATGATTTCATTGAGTTGTCAAATGATCATGTGAGGTGGTGATTAGTATCCCTGATTTTTGTGGGAAGGAACTGAAGCTTAGAAGCCAAGTTCCACAAAGGACATCATGCCAGGAAGTCCAGAACTGGAATCTGAACCCATGTTTGTCTGATCCCAAATTACTCTGTGACATGAAAAGAATGTCTCAGGCTAAAACTCAGTGAGAAACTGATTCTTTTTTTATTTTTTTTAAGGATTTTATTTATTTATTTGACAGAGAGAGATCACAAGTAGGCAGAGAGGCAGGCAGAGTGAGGGGGGGAAGCAGGCTCACTGCTGAACAGAGAACCCGATGTGGGGCCCGATCCCAGGACCTTGGGATCATGACCTGAGCCGAAGGCAGAGGCTTTAACTCACTGAACCACCCAGGCGCCCCAAGAAACTGAATTCTTATGAAAATATCATTCACGAATATGTATACACTTGTGGATTTTTGTTCCATGTTCATATCTTTTATATCAGCCGTCCCACTTCAAGAGATTTAGCTTGAGGAGGATGTATTAGGTATTAAAAAAGATATTCAAAGAGTGAACATTAGAATAAACTACGGATTTTGTGTGATTATGATGGATCAGTATAGGCTCAGGGATTGTAACAAATGCACATCTGTAGTGTGAGATGTGGACAGTGGAGAACGCTGTGCATGTGTGCGGACAGGGAGTATATGGGGACTCTCTGTATTTTCCACTCAAATTTTCTGTGAACCTAAAACTGCTCTAAAAAATAAAATTTACTAATTAAAAAAAAAAAAAAGTAGGAGCCTGACATTATCCACAGAGGGAAAATGCTATGGGTATAAGCGTGCTCTATGTATAAGCATTACTATCTCTCTTGGAGAAAAACCTGAAGGATTAAGCACAAGGGATTTGTTAAATAATTTGATATATATGTAGGCAGCCATAAAATTACTGCTCAGAAAAATATTTAATGACATTGCAAGTGTACACAGTAAGACTAAAAATAATATACATAGTGAATCCAAATATGAATAGTGAATAATTCTGAGTAATCTGCCTTTACTGGCTTTGTCTCCACACACCTACCAAATTTGTCAAATGAACATTTTTTGCTTTTGTAATTAGAAACTACACTTTCACCAGCCCACACTACTCCAGAATGACCTTGTAGCTAGACTCACTCTGAAAAAAATCTCACTTTCATCCATGTTCAGTGGGTACTACAGGGTACACTGACCTTTAGCAGCGGTGCTTTCTATAGGACCCCATTTGGGATCCAGGTGTAATGGGTATACGAGAGGTAAATGGTCTTGTGGAAATAATACTTGCCCTAGAATGGTGATTATTATTTACTCTGTTTTATAGCTTAGACATACTTATTATTATTATTATTATTATTATTACTCTTACTATTATCCTTTTGTGGTAAAACACATGTAACATAAAGTTTACTGTCTTAACCATTTTTAACTATAATTCAATGGTATTAACTGTATTCATTGCTCTTCAACCATCACCAGACATACTTTATTTTAAAGCTTATTGTTTATGCTGCTTATAAAAGTAATGCATAATCCTCATAGTAAGTTTGGAAAACAGAAATTTTTAATGATTAAAATAACCCCATTTCTATCTCTTAGACATATCATTTTTAAAAGGATTTTTTATTATAATTTTTTATTTTTTTATTAACATATAATGTATTATTAGCCCCAGGGGTACAGATCTGTGAATTGCCAGGTTTACACACTTTACAGTGCTCACCATAGCACATACCATTTTTAAAATTTGAGTTTATATCCTATGTAGATAGTTATGCATATATTTGTAGTCATATACACATACCTGTCTAAATACATGCATGCACACATCTGATGTTTTACTTAGGTCAGTGACAGTGAATGTATAATCTTGTCAAGCCTTTTGTCCCCAGACCCCTGGTTTGGGTTAAAACTTCGATGAGACAACAGGAAGGGGAGCTCACTTTAGAACACTCTGGAACTTAACCTAACACTTGTAATTGTTTTTGGTTTTCAATGGGAAAGGTCTTTCAAAGGTGGGCAAAAAATGGCTCTAAGAAAAAAGGTGTTTTTTTTTTTTAACTTTATTTTTCCAGTGTTCCAAGATTTATTGTTTATTTTGAGATTAAGTAGCTAGTATATTTGTCAAAAAATGATTAAAAATTATAAACAAAACAAAATAACAACCACAACCACAAAATCCAGAATGCTACAACCTCATTTATGTTTGTGAGGATGGGGAAAGTCTATCTCAAGACAGAATGGACAAGAAACAAGAACTGTGACTATTGATTGTTTTTCAGTGCTAAAAATTTCTCCAGCAGAAAAACAGAGCCTCAGGCTCTGTAATAATAATTGTACTTATGAAAGCTGACATTTACTGGGTATACACTGTGTATATCAAACATTTTCCTACCCAAAGAATGTTTTGGGGCCATTTTGCTACAACTGACTTCTGCATTTTGTTGATTTAATTTGTTCATTAAGTTGCTTAAAAACATCACATTGTTCTAGATCTGGTTTTTCTTTTTTTATTGAAAAAATATTTTGTAGATTAATTTAATGTATTGGGCTTTTATTTATTTATTTATTCTGACCCGTAACCTATTAGATGATCCTAAAGTCATCTAGGCTTTTTTATTATAAATTTTTCTTATATAAGATGGTAATATTGAGGGCTCAGATTACTTCCAAGGAGCAATTTAGGGCACTATTAGTGTAAAATGAGAATTAAGTTAGAGCGAGTGGCTAATAACTGATTTCTAGAATGCTTACAAACAGCTATTAACTTTTTAATACAATGCTGAAAGCTTTGCCAAGCTAATAACAAGTCACTGCATTTATGCAAATATCTTGGGCTGACCCATTCATAACTCTTGAGGATAGAAAACTATCACTTAAACCTCTGATATTTTGGGAAAATGTCTTGTTCAGAAATTACAGATCTGTAAAAACATAAGGAGACCAAATGAATTTGACAAAGATTTTGGAATGGAGTTTTGATAGTCACATTTAATACTAATTAAAATAAGAGCCATCAAATCCAGATAATGCAGTTTTGTTGCTCTTTGCAGCAAAGTTTAATAAAGATCAGAAAGTTGTTACAGTTTGGGGGCGCCTGGGTGGCTCAGTGGGTTAAGCCGCTGCCTTCGGCTCAGGTCATGATCTCAGGGTCTTGGGATCAAGCCTCTCTGCCTGCTTGTGATCTCTCTCTGTCAAATAAATGAATAAAATCTTTTTTAAAAAAAAAAAGTTGTTACAGTTTGAGAGGAAAAATTGCCCTTACTTTACAGATGAGGCACCAGAGTTGTAAGTCAACTAAGTGGGTATGATTCTACTGCCTTCTGATACTCACTAGGAAGTCATTTAAAGGAGAAGTTTTGTACTTTTTTGGAAAGATACTATTCTCTGATATTCATTCTGGTTGAAAATGCTCTATTTGAAAAATCTATTTTAACTTTCATGGAAACGAAACTGGGGATCTTCAGAATCAGTTTACCCTGTAGGAGTTAACAGTATCACGTGCTTTGTAGTGCAAGTAAGCCCTCTACAAGGAAACAAGGGAGTTGGGGGGAGAACAGTGTTAAGAAAGAACAAGCATAATTCTCAAGAGAAAGTGAGAGGATCTGTTGCTCTTTTGTAAAGTAAAATGAATTTCATTAGTTACTATATTCACAGCAGGAAGAATAGCATCAAAAGAAAATAATTTCATTTACTGATGGATAATAACCCTTCACTAATCCATTTGGTCCTGATTCTCTCTGATTGGGTACCATAGAATCAATGTGCTACATCACTAACCACCTCACTTTTTAAACTTGGAAAGAAAGCAAAAGTCATGACTTCAGCCCTCATCACGTTTCTCCTCATTTTTCTTGTCTTTGTTAATGAAAAAGTGTGCAACTTCCAAAAAAAAAAAATGTCCATAATGAGTAGCTAAAATCACTCAGTATTTTTTTAGCTATCTGGTTTCATCCTCTCAGTAGAGAACACATGAGTGATATGGATGTGACTCATATATAATGCTTTCTTTTTCCCTGTTATGTAAATGTTCCAAAAAGGGAAACAACATTAAAAATTGAACCCAGGAAAGACGCATCGTTATGAATTATGATTTAGTGGTAAAGTCACTGCAGGAGAAAGAGAACCTGTCTCTCTTACCCTGATGGTACTTGCGATAAAATACAGAAGGATGTGGCTCCACTCGCCTTGATAAATTGAGCGCTAGAAAAGCCATGAATGTGAAATTATCTAGCACATGATAAATCTGCTGTAATAAATAAAAATCCAATAGTCAGGAGAAGTAGGAACTGCGTGAAGTAAACTTTACTTTAAACTCTACCCAACTTTGGGCAGGATTCCTGGCTCTCTGAGGACTGTATAATTATGATCGTTTGTTCATGATTAGCACCACAAAAACCCTTGCCTGGGAATGAAGTCATGGAGCACACACGTTTCACCTTTAAAAGTATGCCCAAAGGATTTGTCAAGATAAATGTGGAGTTAGTTGAAAATTTGTTGTTACTTTCGAATTAACAGCATGGCACAATCTTCCAACTGACACTCTGAGAGGCTGTTATACATAGGCACAGATTGAGTCTTTTAAATATGCTCTTGATTTGCCTCTGCAAAACCTGCTTGACCTCCAGGCAAAAATGAGTATCATATTTTATTTTACTTTATTATTATTTTTTAAAGATTTTATTTATTTATTTGACAGATGGAGATCTCAAGTAGGCAGAGAGGCAGCCAGAGAGAGAAAGGAGGAAGCAGGCTCCCTGCTGAGCAGAGAGCCCTATGCGGGGACTCCATCCCAGGACCCTGGGATCATGACCTGAGCCGAAGGCAGAGGCTTTAACTCACTGAGCCACTCAGGCACTGAGTATCATATTTTAAAATAATTTGCAAAATTCTAGAAAACATCATCAGGAAACCCCAGTTCTCCCCTACATAATTAAGCTTATCAACAGAGATATATTAAATATTCCAGGCTAGCAGGTCATTAATGTGTTTATGACAAGTGGAGAATTTAAATTCATTTAAATTAATTATAATAATATTTGAACAAACCCCAGGATTCAGAAGTTTGTAATATTTTCTTATTGTTGAAAATGTAACTTCCTTGTAGTCTTAATTGAGTAGGAGTTAAATTGAGTGATACTCTATCTTGTTATAAAAGGATTTCTGAAGGGCGCCTGGGTGGCCCAGTGGGTTAAAGCCTCTGCCTTCAGCTCGGGTCGTGATCCCGGGGTCCTGGGATCGAGCCCCGCATCGGGCTTTCTACTCGGCGGGGAGCCTGCTTCCTCCTCTCTCTCTCTCTGCCTGCCTCTCTGCCTACTTGTGATCCCTCTCTGTCAAATAAATAAATAAAATCTTAAAAAAAAAAAAAAGGATTTCTGATGCCTGGATGAATGGATGCATCCATACCAAGAAGCTTGACACTTACCTTTGGCTTCCTGAAAGTTGGGTCATTAAGAATGGCTAGGTCTGCAGGGAAAGCACACCAGATTTGAGTAAAAGGTCATAATATTCAGAAAATAAGGAGAAATAAAGCACTGGTATCATCTTAAGATAAACTCTTTATTTCTTCAAAATTGCTCTGCATCATGTTCTTCAGTGTGGTTGCTGAAAATAAATACTATTTTTCATAGCTTGATAAATTGTGAATGCCCCTCCTCTGGGTCTCTTTTACTCCTTCCTCATTTTCCATTGACTCTAATGTCTGGCAATCTACTGCAACAGAAAAGAGCACATCTAGTCCTTTTCTCCCATCCCTTCTCACCTTTGCTGAATCTGAGCCTGTGGATCTTGTTCCCTGCCTCGGTTGTGGGGTGTGATAGGGTGAAAAATACAAGAAAGTCTGTCTCCTTTGATTTTATTTATAAATATTTATGATGCCACGGAACCAGAGAGAACTCCAGGATTTCTTCTCACTCAACCCCAGGACTAGAAAATTTCCTCTCGTCGGATGGAATGGGCTACTGTTTGAATGGTAGCTCTAGAAAGACAAGGCTTGCTTTCTGTCTCCCAGGGATAGCTCTGGGTTGTCTACAAACCCTAAGAAAGCTTTGTGGGCTCTAAGAGCAGAGAGGATCTACACATGGAGAGAACCTTAAAGGTGGGCATGAGAGGAGATTGCTGCAGAATGAGTTTGGGCAGACAGGGTCATAATAGTCATGAAGTTTCTCATGATAATGGGTGGCACCCTAATGTAAGATCAGATCTCATGTCTCCATCTGTGGCATGGAAGTAGTCTATAGTTCTACCCATCAGAAAGAGAAACATGGACACAGATATGTGACCAGTGGTGACAAACGTATATAAATGGGGTGGAGTTCCCCAACATGATGACAAACATCTCATCTGATGCTGGGTCATACAGTTGATGATATCTAAGACCGCACTGTGGTTCCCCTATACTGTGTTCCCCTATACCACGGTTCCCTTTAACTTAGGTATAGTTTCTCGCAAAGAGGGTAAAGAAAATTGATGGATACTAATATTTCCCTCTCCCAGTGGAATCAAAAGCTCAAAAAATTTTTGAGATAAAAAACTACTTTTCCTACATTAGTGTGCAGACTGTGAGGCTTATTTCCAAACACACATTTTGACTGCCAAAAAAGGCCTTAATTTCTTAGTGTTTATCAATACACATACCTGATTGTTGATTGTTTATAGGGAGGCCACATGGGACATTGGAAAGAGGTTCGATAAGGGAAGCAGAAAAGAGTGTCTCATCCCTGTTCCATGTCTTCTTTCTTGGCCTCTGTTTTCTCATGTGTAAAATGAGGGACACAGGTGGGATGATTTCTGAGCACCCTCCTAGCCCTGACAATGTGATTCTGGTAGTCTTTGGTGTCCTATTTGCCAAATTGTTGGTTAGTGCTACCAGATTCAATGTTGCACATAAAACACCTGTCTAGGAGTGTGGCACTTAGGTGGCCCATGAATATTAATTCCTGTCACCTTCTTAATGGCATTGTCTGATGACCACTTTCAGATTCAAAGGTGTGAGTCCTAAGATCTAATTTGCATGAAGCACCATTACTTTCTCTCTTCTCTAAGTTTCAAGTACACATCCTGTTCTGGAGAAGTCAGACAGTGGACTGACTTGTCAGTGTATTTGTTTCCAAGGACACCTCTTCTGCAGTTCTTTTATCCGTGGTTCAAGGGCTTCTCTCTGATAGCTGAGCCAGAGTGGCAGTTCAAGGACTTGGATGGTGGTTAAGAAGGTCTGCTTTCTCACTGGTGATTCACAAAGAGAAGATTAATAGTGGACTCAGAGTGACACTTGCTTGACCTGAACTCATTACTGTACTGAGATGGGCTTTTGGCAGTTTTATTGAGATCAATCTAGCCCTCCATGTACTGTGCACCCAAGCCATTGGCCAATGTACACTTCCAACAGGAGGTATGAAATGGTTGAAACAGTATCCCTTGTATGTTCACCCAGATAGAGGGAGATGCCAGATAACTCCTGAGTCTGAGCATCTCTGGGTCTCTGTTTGCAGGTGCTGTTGCATAGATAATGTGCCAACAAAGAGTGTGGGATTTTTACAATCTTGTGTTCCTTCAGGATTGCCTCTGTATATTTGAACTTTTCCATACAAGAAGTCCTCAGCTGACTACTACCCAAGGAGATGTTATTTTTAATAAGATGTGTCTTTTATGTAACTATATGAGGGGAATCAGGTTTTTTAAACTTAAAAAAATTATTTTTTTATGTTGTAGGTTCTATGTCTCTGTCAATATCGTATCACTTCTCATCTCACTGTGATTCCCCAGACCCCTTGATCTTCCTCCCAGTTTTGAAGGCAAAGGCCTCCTCATTGGCCTCTCGATCTACTCTTAACCCATTTCTGGTGTTTACCCATGTCCAGAGCCCTGCCTATATGCCTGGACTAGAGTAGATAAGTGCTTACAAAAATGACCTTTTTGTTTGACTCTTTATTTCTTTGACTCAGAATTCCCTAACTAGGAGTGTCAGCTGGTTTTTCTCCAAGTATGGTCTGCAGATCACCTGCATCATAATAAACCTGGAATGCCTGCCTGTTAAATACAAGTTTGGAAGATTTCTTGATTCAGAATCTCTGGTGGGAGTTCCCAGAATCTGCACTCAGCAAAATCCCTTGATATTTCTTATGCACATTAAAGTTTAAGAGATACCACCTACTCATCCCCTTCTCCTTTTAAATTTTCACTGCTAGATGCCATCTCAGCTTACTTCTGCTTCTCTTTACAGGGAAGTCTTCTATTTTTCACTGCCAGAAGCAGCTAGGGTTGGTTTGCAGGGTAGTTCACATGCTTCACTTCAGTAGGTCTGTACCAGTAAGCACATGGCTGTAAGGCTGTACATAAGGTATTATGTACCCAAGCAATAGCCACGAACTGAACATACTGGAAAACGCAGTTCTTCCCATTCTCATCAAAGCACATGCATATGCTTCCATCTGAGTGTGATCTCTGTGACCATAGCATCTCCTGTGTCTTTCTACTTGTCCCTTGCTAACATCTAACAGCAGGAAGTGATTTTCAACAAGCGTTGGGGTACCATACACTTTCACCTTTTTGAGGGGGTGGGCAGTTTTGTGGTCTGCATCAGTCTGGCTGGTATATTTGCTAAGTATTTCTCAATGATGATCTAGCTATAGCATTTCCTCTTCATACTGTAAGACCTGAAGATGCACTTAATGGATTCCAATGCCATTATTATTTGTGGTTCCTGCTGCATTCCCCATAAGGCACTTGCTTCACTCATGTGCTACTGCTTGTTTTTTTTTTTTTAATATTTTATTTATTTATTTGACAGAGCTCACAAGTAGGCAGAGAGGCAGGCAGAGAGAGAGGAGGAAGCAGGCTCGCCGCTGAGTGGAAAGCCCGACATGGGGCTCGATCCCAGGACCCTGAGATCATGACCTGAGCCGAAGGCAGAGGCTTAACCCACTGTGCCACCCAGGCACCTCAACTACTGCTTGTTCTTGGTGCATATGCCAGCCAGTGAGAACTCGGGTTCTGAGATGCATATTTAGTCTACAGTGTTGTTGGGAGTGGCCCTTGAGACTGTCAAGGCCATGAGACCCTATTGATAATCTAGTAAAATCCTATCTCACAAAAACATTTTAAAAAGCACAAGCTAATGTACATATGATTAGAAAGGAATTATGTTCACATACATTTATTAAAACATTTTTAAGAATGTTGTAATATAGTAATACATTTGCTGATTTACCAATGCATAAAATAAGAGGGAAATAACCAGGTTTTTGTGATTACTATAAATTTGAAGAGCTCCTTGCTAGAAATGATATTTTGAGATACCAGTAGCAGCTATACTGTAATGCAAAGACATCTGTAATTTCCTTTGGAAGAAAATTGCAAGTATTGATAATAGTACTATGGTTTACCACTTATACCTATAATTGGAGGGAATGTTATAAATTTTATTTAGGTTAGAAAACAATAAAAATGCCTTTCCCCATTTATGCTAGTGATCCCCCTAAGTGAATTTTAAGAACCCTTGATCTGGTTCATTTCCCCAATTTTACCCAGAAACAGAGCCTTGAGATGCAAAATGAATTATGAAGATCACACAGTTCATTTTTGGGCAAATAAGATTCAGTCTTGGATCCCCTTAACCCAGTCTTTTTTCTTCTTCTTCTTTTTCCCCCCCCTATACTCCACTGCTTCTGTTTACTGAATTGCAATGCAGGTTGGCCTTTTTGATAACTCTACTTTATGATTCTCCCCTAGTTCTGTTTTGTGTTTTATTTGATTTTAGTAGTTTCACACAATTCTGCTTCTTTGAGATGCTTTATATTTGTCTGAATTTTGGTGCTCTATGGATGCCTTACTCAGTTGTCCCCCCCACCCTTGTCTTAGGGTATAAAAATAAATTCTCTAATATCTCTTTCATTGCTATCCATCAAGGCACCATGCTATTATTTATTTAGAGAAAAGTAAACAGAATTTTAATGACGAATTAGCATGAAGAATGTTCTTCTTTTGTACAGTGTGGATCTGGAGTTTACTAGATTATACCTTAAAATTTGATTAGCATATGAAACCCAGAGAGGGACCAGGAGAAATTAAATAAATTAATGAAGCTGTATGTATGAAAAAGAAGTAATTTTTATCCGGTCTGAGTGAGTCCTTGAGAGACTAAAGAAGAGGTAGAATGCACTTTACATAGTGGATCTCAATCTCTCAGACACCCTGTTTAGATACAGTTTTTTTCTGAAAGCAGAATAGTTTGTGAGGGATCAAATTGTGTATCGGTTGGGTTTTATGCAGTTGGATTCTTCCTAGTCATGTTACTGTTTTTGAAACATTCTCTAGATGGAGTCAAAGATTATATTATATGAATCTTTAGATCTCTGTTGTTTAAATATCTTTATCTTCTCAGTTAGGGTACATTAAGGTTTTTGAGGTTAAGGATCTGGTATTATATATTCTATCTCTTTTCATCCAGCCCACATATAGATGTTGGCTACAACTATGTGTACACAGTATAATGGAAACAGCATCAGGTTTCTACCCAGACAGACCAGAGTATGAATTCCAGCTTTATCTCTTGTGTTGCAGATATTAACTCAGCCCATACCGTAGGCAAGTTTCCTTACCTAATAATATCTACCTATACAGAGAGTTGTTTAGTGGGATGATACTGTACAGAAGGTGGTTAGGACATTATCTGGCAAATAGCAGGGATTTGAATAATAGGTGTTTGAATAAAACACATACTACTCTCACTATTGCTACTGCTACTTAATAACCATTTTTTGATTTGGTGCTTCTTACCTGCTAGTGCTCTCTCATACTTGGTAACCATAAAACTTTGTAACTAAATAAGGTAAAATATGTGGAATGTAGCAGAGCTGTGCTCACCCATACATTTTTGTAACTGTTCGTTGTGGATGTGCCACATCTCTTTGTCTTCTTGGTCTTTCAAAGACTTGCTCCCATAGAACATGGGCCATGTTTTCTGCTCAGTTTTTATAGCCCTGTTTACTAGTCAGATTTTTTTTAATGCTTTCAAAAAACTAAGAAGAGAAACCATTTCAAAAGAGGGAGAATTATGTTAGTATTTTAGGAAGCTAATATATAACACTCATTTTTTTTTTCCCTTCTCGAGTTTGTAGTATATTGAGAGAAAAGACCCAGAAGATAGGTGGATACCAAAATTTAAAAACAAGTTATATATGTAAAACAACAACAACAACAAAACTCAACCAACTCTTATGTTAGGGAATGACTTTAGTTCTGTGGTTTATTATTTCTTCTAAATCAAACTTTGCTTCCCAAACCAAACCAAACCAAACCCAACTGTAGGCCTTCCTCTTTCCTTTGCAGGTCTCTCTCTGACACATGACATCTCCAGCCCACACATCTGAAGAAAAAAGAGAGAACGTTGCTCTGCTGAGCACACTCTGTTTCTTCTCCCACACTCAGTAGTGAGATCAGCCATTCCTTTTACAGAGGAATGCCTTAAAAGAGCAGAAAAGGGCTATGCCTTCCTCTAGCTAAGTTGTCCCCCAAATGTGGTCCTTGGGCCAGAAATATCAGCATCTCCTGGGAATGTGAGAATGCAGATTCCAGGGCTTCATCCCAGACCTCTGACTACTGTGTTGTCCCAGTGACCTATGTTTAACAAACCCTCTGGGCAATTCTTATGCAAGCCTATGAGAACTGTTGTCTTAGTTCAGTGATCCTCAACCCTGGTGGCATGTTAGATTCTCTTGGGAAGTTTTTAAAAACTATCCGTAGGTGGGTCCCAGAGGCAGAAAAACTTTATAGGTTGGTCATCCTTAGCACAGAGCCTTGGGTCTTGTTTCGAAAGGTCTTCAGATGATTCTGATGTGCAGTAAGGGCTCGAGTCTACTGCACAGTCTAGCTCATCCCTGTCCACATGGAAATAGAGGCCCTGGGGATGTACATTGGAAAAAAAGCTGATGGTGCCTTTGAATTCTCAGTCCTACCATTTGGGTGTTTTCTTTCCTTCCATCTCAGACTTGGCACTTTGAACATTATGAAATCACTTAAGATGTACCCCCCCCCCCAAAAAAAAAAATGATGTAGCTCTTGACCAGTTCATGGGATCCAGTGACTAAAAGCTTTTGGAGATATGGGTCCTTCAGGCATAGGAAACTGAATGAGTTGCCTTAGTACCTGGCCCAGCCACTGACATTTCTAAATTTCTCACTTAAAATGTAAAAGAGTAGAAGAGAAACCAAGACTTCTAGGCTTGTTGGATGGCTACATATTTGGAAGAACAAAAGTTCTTATTGGAGATGTTTCTGTTGGCAGTGCAGTGAGAGGTCTCCTGAGGGTAATGTGGACAACTTTATGGAGGTCTTTTTTAATGCATTGTTATATGCATGTTAAATTCTTAGTCAGTTTTTCCTTCCACAAAGAACTGTTGTGGATCTGTTCAATGCATTGCTTCACATAGAATGATTAAGAAGTGAGGACATGTGAGCTCAATAAATGGCTCTATCTCCTGACCATTGTTCTGGAGGCCCACCAGGCTGCTTGTCTGAGCCTTCTGCATGGGGTCCACTCTAGAAAAGTGCTAATATGTAAGCTTCTAAGTAATTAAAATTTTTCTAATAGCCACATTTAAAAACTGTGTGCAATTATTTTAATGGTATATTTTATTTAACAGTGCATTGAACATATTTTTTATTTATACATTACACTATTATAAAAAACTTATGCTGAAATCAGAATAAAAATATTATTTTTGTACCAAATCTTTGAAACCCAGTTTGTGTTTCACACCTAGAGCATATGTCTATTTGGACTGGCAACTTTCCAAGGGCTCCATAGTCTGCATAGGCTGCTATATTGGGTACAGAGTTCTAGAATCTGGGTCACTCACCAAGTTTGCCTGTTCCCTTTCTTAAAATTTGCTCACCTAGGAATTAATAACATTTCAAACTTGATTTCTGAAAAGTGACAGTGTTTTCCCTTGATACTTTTTTAATTACAATTAAGAGAATTTACCAACAGTTGTTTTCATTGAAGTTAAGGAAATCATTCCTTAAAGAATCCTCTTGCTCTTTGTGTTACTCACTGATTTTGAAAAATAGCATTTCTAGTGTAGTAACTTTGGCAGTGCCTTCTTTCAAAAACCCTTTGAATCCCTAGCCGGACAAGGTTGAGACTGCCTAGAAACGGTAACTTGAGAGGAAAGTGGTCTGCTATTTAAATACACCTAAAAAATGGGTAAGCAATAGTCCAGAACTTCTACAAACAGTTGCTGTAAAGATATGTAATTGTGCAAATAGAGATTAATTGCGACTGGATAGTTTTTATTGTTGTTTCTTGGGCCATAGTTCCTTCTGGTTGACCTATGGGACTTAAAATACTGACCAAGTGACCACTGCCTGCCTGAAAGATAGCAGAGCATCAACTGGGATTGTTGAAGGAAGAAACAGAGCTGCTAACGTGTTGTTTGATGTATTATAAAAATAAATGTTCAGTAATTACTTGATTTCTTGAGAAGAAATAAGCAAGTGCATCGCTATCATGAAGCCCTGATTACATCAGGGGTGTGATCCTGGTATGCTCTGTTTAAATCTTCACATTTATTTTGATGATTGATAATGGTTGTATCTTGGATTTTCTTTTTCAGTTTTAACTGAAAATTGCGGGGATAAATTACTTCGTGTATTTTGCATACTCTAAGCTACACAGATTTTTTTCTCACGTTTTAGTTTTTTCTGAAATTAGGTTGCATCTTACGCTAACTATAGCTTATTTTTTTTTTTTTTGCTTTCTTCTGTATTGCATAAAATAATGATATAACCTTTAGTAATTTCTGTGCTAGATTAGATGAAATAGAATTATATCAGATCTTGTGGGACATGCTTTGTGCTAGAGTCCATGCTAGC
Source organism: Mustela nigripes (assembly GCF_022355385.1). NCBI lineage: Eukaryota > Metazoa > Chordata > Mammalia > Carnivora > Mustelidae > Mustela > Mustela nigripes. The sequence continues at coordinate 24,008,672 of NC_081574.1, forward strand.
CACTGTCTAGAACTCTCATTTTACCTTCACTATAAGAAGACCCTTATACAGATGAAGAAAACGGAAGTTGGAGAAAAAAGAAAACTTATCTATTTTCATACATCTAGAAAATTATAGAATCCAAATCTCTGATGGCAGATACTACATGTTGAATGTCTTCAGATGTCTGTGCTCTCCTGCCTCCATATATATGAACCATCATTTCCACTTCCTCTTCCTGCAATCTTTTCACCTCCCCTTCTCACCTCTCAATTCCCCTTAAGATTTGGATAGATGCCACCTACTTTGAGAAGCCATTCCTACATATCTGAATTAGAGGACCATTCTTAAACCATCCCGTGCAGCCTGTTCTTATCATGAAATTGCATTTCTATTTCTCACTCCACTACAACAAGCACAATTCTGTGTGCTTTTTAAATCAGGCACAGGGCTTGGTATAGGGTTGACCTTCAATATATACTTGCTGACTAATTTAAGGTTTTTTTTTTTTTAAGAATTTTTTTATTTGACAGAGAGTGAGAGAAGGAGAGAGAGCACAAGGGGGGGGGGAGCAGCAGAGGGAGAGAGGGAAGCAGGCTGCCTGCTGAGCAGGGAGCCCGATGCAGGACTCGATCCTAGGACCCTGAGATCATGACCTGAGCCAAAGGCAGAGGCTTAATCCACTGAGCCACCCAGGTGCCCCAACTAATTTAAGGTTATTGTAGCAGTAGCTAGCTGTTATGGTCTGTCCATGCTTTTTGTATTTTTTCTTTTTCTTTCAGTTTCTACCACTTTTCTTAAGAGTTTCTAAGTACTTCACTCCCCAGTTCTACTAAGCTATGGTTTGAGATTTTTGAAATTATTATCAAATATCATGATTCCCAATGAATTTTGATCCACTGGCCATCTCTTTGTAAAGAAAGTGACTATTTATATACTTCCCCCAAAACAGCTCTTTATACCACCTAATATATAATTCCAGTTTTCAAAGACTTAAAAAAAAAAATAATCAAAGACTAGTTTATATGATCAAGTGGTATTTAACTACTTAGCCTATTTGGTGTTCTTCTTTCACATTTATTATCATCAGTTTCTCAGAAAAAAAGCAAAGCATTTTTTCAGGCTCTTATCAAAACACAGATAATTCAAAATTGAACATACATTTCCAGAAGAAATATTTTAAAAATAAGGTGTATCTTTTAGTAATAAAAAGATGGGAAATATAGCCAAATATAAGAGAGATAAAGGACAGAATGGGTGGTAGAACAGGTCTGAAGGCACTTTGATGATGACAATGAAGACAAAGTCAAGTCTTGATTCTCTGGGGGCCTTGAATAAAAAGCGGCTTCATATTTTTGGTCCTAATACAAGACTTGTTGCCTCAGAGCAAAACAAAACAAAGTGAAATCCTTAATGGAAAACTGCTTAATTCTTGTGTCATGTAAAAGTTTTCATTTGTCCCAGTTTTTGAAAGAATAGGACTAAACTATAACTCAACAAACACAATGACCAGACTTGAATTTTATATTAAATAAAGGATAGTAAAAGAATGGAAGGGAAGATAAAGGTAAAGGGAGAAAGAAGTGGAGGAAAGAGAATGGGGGAAAAAGGGAAGAAGAGGAAGTGGGGCCGGTGAATAGAGAGACACAGGTGCAGGGAGATGATTGAGTGGTCAGTCTGTAAGGGGTTAACAAATGACCTCTGCTGTTGACTCGGCCCTGGGCCTTCAGTCCATTCCCTATCTTGCCTCTGTGCTTTGAGATGATTAACTCTTTGGCCTATATTCACAGATAATTCATTGCTTTTCATTCTTTAACTTCCAGAGGTGCTGCACTGAATGGAATGTCATAATAACCCCATAGAATAGAAATTATTCATGCGCTGCAGTGTCAGTGATAAGAGCAATATTAATTTTCAGGCCCAAATGAAATCAAAGAAAGGGTTAGGTCTACCTATGTACTGAAGGTTTCCTCTTCTGACTCAAAGATTCTAAAGTTGGAATTCATTGATCATTTGGAAAAAAAAAAGCCATCTGTAAATTCCAGACATATCTGAAAAGCATAAATGAAATGACATTCCTACAGATTGCTGCCAGCAAAACGCTGAATGAACATGGGGGGAATTAATGTGCCTTTAAAAGTAAGCAGTACACCCTTCACCATCTTGAGCATCAGACCTAAACAAGGGGTTATTTCAGCTGTGTGACTGCGGGTTGAGTTCCTTGAGTTACGGTTCCCAGCTAAGTCACTGTCCCTGCAGATTATTCTGGCAGCATACTTTGGAGTGACAGGCTGGATCTAACCCATCTATCATGCTACTGGGCCTGATTTTCCTTTCTGATTTTCTTGGCACACTTTGGGTTCCCTTAAGGAAACTGTGTGGCCCTGGCTATCCCTGGGAGATTATTAGAGGTGGATGATCAATCTAGTTATTGCTGAGGCATCTGAAAGTTGCCATTTATTTGTGAAATTTCCATTTCCTTGACATGGTTATTTGGTAAAGTAAGATTAAGGTAGCAAGAGTTAGGAGATGTATAGTAATAACTTTTTGTGTACCTGTGTTTATCTTGTGAAGGTTAAATTAGTTTTATATATATGTGTATATATAACATATACATGTATATATATTATACATATATATACACACACATATATACACACTAAACATAAATATTTACATGTATTCTAAATATATGTTTAAACATTGATTCTGAATACATAGCTTCATATATATGTGTATGTGTGTATATATATACACATACACACACATTCTTCTATATATTTGAATCCTCTATTATATACTGTGTTTCCTGTAATTGTAGGGGCAAATAATGCACTGGTAAAAGTGTGATCCTTGGAGTTTCCTAAATAAAGAATGTGAGGTTAAGTGATCTGTCTATACATGTTGTGCTGGGAAGCAGCAGAGTGGAGATTTTTTATTTGGGATATCTGGATTCAAAGCTGGTTCTCTAAAGTACTTTATCATTCTGCCTTTTTACTCCTAAACTTATCTACTTTAGAAGCAGACTCTGGAGATTCAAAAGGCTGTGGAAAAGATTAGAAATAATGTATGTGAAGGATTTAGAATGATGACTAGCACACACTGGACATTCAATATGTAGTAGTTTTCCTTAGAATAATTGTTACATTACTTTTTTTTCTGGAATGCATCTGGGGGATAAATGCTCTTGAGTGAATAAGTGTATTGCACAAAATTAATGGTTTAGGGCTTATAAAGTTGTTTTAGCTTCATTTACTCAACAATTCTAATACATTTTATTATTCAGTTTCTAAGTTCCCCGATTATAAGCAGCAAATTAGGATACAAAAGAGAGACTGTTATAGAAAAGGACAAGTGATCATTGTGAGAACTAAGGGTTGAAAGCTGGAAAAAAAGCTGAAAAAATTGTAGAATTGGGCACATAAAACAAAACAGGACAAAACAAAAACAAAATTAGCTGATTAGGACTATTAAGGAGTAAAATAAAATTACTGGTTCAATAGACCTTGAGGAACACTCTGTCTTAATAATGTGCATTGAGCAATCATCTAAAACATTTCTTATGGTATGCTGCTAATAAATGACTTCTGGTTTTATATGTCTGAAAACCTCTGTATTTTACCTTTAGTTCTGAAAGGCATTTTAACTGTATGGAGAATTTTAGGTTGATTTTTTTTCTTTTCTTTCAATACTTTAAAGACTTTGGTTCACTGTCTTCTTGCAGCTTTGAATGAGAGATCTGCTGCCATTCTTATTGTTGGTCCTCTGTATGTTGTGAATAGCTTTTATCACCCTGCTTTCCAGTTTATTAGTATTTTCTTCTGCAACATCTAATCTGTTGTTATGTCCATCTAGAGTATTTTTTTTTTTTTTTTACTTTAGAAAATTGCAGTTTTCCCCTCTAGAAGTTCAGTTTGGGCTTTTTAAATATCCCTCATGCCTCTATTTAACTTTAAACATATGGAATACTATGATAATAACTGGTTTAATGTACTTTTCTGGTAATCCTAACATCTGTGTAAGTTCTGGGTCAGTTTCAATTGACTGATTTTTCTCTTCATTATGAAATGACTTTTCTGCTGCATTGCATGCCTGGTGATTTTTTACTGAATGCTAGATACTGTAAATTTAATCTTTTAGGGTGCCGAATATTTTTGTGTTTTTATAATATTTCTGAGCTTTGGTCTAGGACACAGTTACATTATTAGGAAATGATTTAATCCTTTTGGGTCTTGCTTTCAAGATCTGTTGGGTGAGAACAGAGCAGTATTGAGTCTTGAGCTGATTGTTTCCCAATACTGAGGCAAAGCCCTTCTGAGTTCTCTCAGAAAACCATGATTATGGTTTTCTATTTTGATAGGAAATGTCAATTTTCTTATCTATGTGTGAATGCTGGATATTATTCCTTTTAGTTATTTTATTTTTATTATTTCTTTAATTTAAGTATAGTTAATACACCATGTTATATTAGTTTTAGGTGTACAATACAGTGACTCAACAATTCTATACATTACTCAGAGCTCATACTGGTAAGTATACGCTTATAAAAAATTATTTATTTATTTGAGAGAGAGAGAGAGAGAGAGTGAGAGCACAAGCAGAGGTAGGGGGACAGAGGGAACTGAGCAGGGAGTTGGACTCTGGGCTGATCCCAGCACTCTGGGATCATGACCTGCACAGAAGACAGACACTTAATGGACTGAGTCACGCAGGTGCCCCAATAAGTGTACTCTTAATCCCCTTCACCTTTTTCATCCATCTCCTCCCCTCACCTCCAGTCTGGTAATTATCTGTTTATTCTCTATAGTTAAAAGTTGTGGTTTGCGTGCGTGCGTGCGTGTGTGTGTGTGTGTGTGTGTGTTTGGTCTGTCTTTCTTCTTTGTTCATTTGTTTTGTCTCTTTATTTTTTTTTTTTTAAAGATTTTATTTATTTATTTGTAAGAGAGAGAGAGAGTGAGAGCAAGCACAGGCAGACAGAGTGGAAGGCAGAGTCAGAGGGAGAAGCAGGCTCCCTGCAGAGCAAGGAACCCGATGTGGGACTCGATCCCAGGACGCTGGGATCATGACCTGAGCCGAAGGCAGCTGCTTAACCAACTGAGCCACCCAGGCGTCCCTGTTTTGTCTCTTTAATTTGACATATGAATGAAAACACATGGCATTTGTCTTTCTCTGACTTATCCCCCCCCCCCATTATACTCTCTAGATCCATCCATATCATTGCAAATGGCAAGATTTCATTCTTTCTTATGGCCTGAATAATATTCCATCACACAGACACACACAGACACACGTACACACACACACACACACACACACACACACCCTTTGTGTCATTCAGATGGCAAGATTTCATTCTTTCTTATGGACTGAGTAATATTCCATTACACACACACATACACAAATACACACATCCCACATCTTTATCCATTCATCTATTGATGGACACGTGGGTTGCTTCCATACTTTGGGTATTATAAATAATGCGGCAGTAAATATAAGGGTGCATATATCTCTTTGACTTAGTGTTTTCATATTCTTTGGGGGAAATATCTAGTATGGTGGAATTAGTGAATCACATAGTAATTCTATTTTTAATTTTTTAAGGAAACTCCATGTTATTTTTCACAGTGGCTCTATGAGTTTCCAGTCCCACTAGCAGTGCACCAGGGTTCTTTTCTATCCACATCCTTGCCAATGCTTGTTGTTTCTAGTGTTTTTTATTTTAGCCATTCTCACAGGGGTGAAGTGGTATCATTGTGGTTTTGATTTGCATCTCCTTGATGATGGGTGATACTGAGTATCTTTTCATGTGTCTTTTGGCCATCTCTTTGTCTTTGGAGAAATGTCTGTTCATGTCTTCTACCCATTTTTAAATTTTTTAAAAATATTTTGATATTGAGTTGCATAAGTTCTTTATATATTTTGACTACTGGCCCTTTATCAGATATGTCATTTGCAGTGGATATCTTCTTCCATTCAGTAAGTTGTCTTTTAGTCTTGTTGATTATTTCCTTTGCTGTGCAGAATATTTTAATTTTTTTAAAGATTCTATTTAATTATTATTATTTTTTAATAGAGAGAGATTGAGCATGAGCCAGGGAGGGAGGAGCAGAGGGAAAAGCAGACTCTCCACTGAGCAGGGAGCTTGATGTAGGAGTCTATCTCAGGACCATGGGATCTTCTTGGCTAAAGGCAGATGCTTAACTGACTGAGCCACCCGGGTACCCAGAAGCTTTCTATTTTGATCTAGCCCCAATAGGCTATTTTTGCTTTTATTTCCCTTGCCTCAAGAGATATATCTAGAAAAATGTTGCTGTAGCTGATGTCAGAACTTACTTCCAGTGCTCTCTTCTAGGATTTTTATGGTTTCAGGTCTCACATTTAGATCTTTATTCCATTTTGAGTTTATTTTTGTGTCCTAGTTCTTTTGGGTAGTTCTTTTCTCTTAACTTCATTACATTATGCATTAATCAGTATTCTAAATACTCTAGGGGAATATGATGGTTAATTTTATGCACCATGGTATGCCCAAATAACTGGTGATACATTGTTCTGAGTGCATCTGGGGAGGGGGGGTGTTCTGGATGAGATTAACATTTGAACTGGTAGACTGAGTAAAGCAGATTTCCCTAGGTTGTGGTTTGGCCTCATCCCATCAGCTGAAGATTTGAATAGAACAAAAAGGCTGACACTCCCCCAAGTAAGAAAGAATTCTTCCTGTCTGTGAACTGGAGTGTTGGTTCTTCCTGGGTCTTTACAGCCTACAGCATTTTAATTGGAACTATTGGCTGTCCTGGTTCTCAGGACTTTGGAGTTGGACTGGAACTATCTCATCAGCTCTCTTGGGTCTCTAGCTTGCAGTTGTAGATCTTGGGACTTGTCAGCCTGTGATATGTAAGCAGATTCCTTATAACAAATATCTGTTGTCTATCTACTTATTATCTATCTGTCTATCTCTCTATCTCCTATTGATTGTGTTTCTCTAGAGAACCTGACTAATATAGGAACATATTCTCTGAGATTTTCCCTCCTTTAGCACTTCAGACACCTTGATCTCCCTAGACTCTCAGCTCCATGTCCTCAGCACTGTTGAGCTCCATCTGAGTCCAGCCTCCCTGCATCATCAATGCAAACCCTCTCACATCAGTAAGCTGGGGCAGTTGTAGGGCTCACATCATCTGTTTCTCATCTTACTGTACTTTGTTAGCTGATTCAGTGCCCTGAAAATTACTGTTTCATGGTTTTGTATCCTACATTTTGATTGTGTCAAGTGGAAGGACAAATCTACTTCATCTTATCTGGATACAGAAATTTTTGGTTAATGATCTAAATTATAGTTAGGGATCATAAAGAAATGTCCAAAGTAGTTTCTATCAAATACGGTATTTATAAAGATAGAGCTATATAGTACAATTTACAAAATTTTTTAATTCTTATTAAAAAAAGAACACTCCAAAATGTTAAAACCAAAAATGGTAAAAACTCAAATATCTCAAAATCTTTGGTCTATACAGTAACTTTTCTGAAAGGGTTTTAGACAGAGATGGACTATGGCAAGAACAATTACAGTATTTGGGACGTTAATACGCAGGTGCCTTTAGGGGAAATTGTTCCTGTTGAAGAAACAAAATCCATTGGGATGACTGGGGCAAGGAAGAATGTCTGGAAAATGCATCACAGGGGTGTTAGCCCAGCCTCTGTAAATATGTATATACTGTCCTTCAATCCTTAACTTCTAGGCAGAAAATCCCTGTGAGATTTACTAATAGGTATTTGCTTCTTAAAGCATATACATGACCACCATGTAGCTCAGTATTTGAGGTTTTTTTTTTTTTTTTTTTTTTTTTTTTTTACTTTTTCAAGTGAAGCTTTAAGAATAACTGCTGTTGACCTCTGCTCTGTGGCCTTTAATGATCCCAGACTGGTTCTATCTGTGCCCTTTACCCCATAGTTATGTGGAGATTATTAACACATGTGTATGTGAAACTAAAGCCAGACACAATCTGGTTATTTCTTAAATCCAGTTAATGGAAAAAACACTATCCGTATTCAGGTGGAAGAAAGGAAAATGATTTATGTCTTCAAGAGTCATCTTCAGATGTATTGAGGAATACTTCCACAGGGTGTTTTGAGCATTGTGAACCACCATGGCTAGGTCTACCTGACTCCATAATAGAGAATACTCTCCTGTGTTAGTCAGGGTTCTCTAGAGAAACAAAATCAATAGGAGTAGATAAATCAGCTAAATAGTGAAAATTCTGTTGTTTTTCACAGTGTAGAGTACGTGATGTTACCTGATTTTTAGATATAGCCCCAATCCCCTGTTATCTAGAATAATAGGTGCAGTGTTTCTGTTAGTATCTAAATAAATTCATATGAAATCATGAGAGTATATTGGTGAGGACTATTCACTATTTAATGCATGCTATCTAACTCAGAGATAATTAGTTCTTCCACTGGATTTGGAATTCCGTGAGGACATGGACTGCATCTTTTTTCCCTTCTGTAGTCCACTGATTGACAATAAGCATATGTACAGTGAACAAGTACATTAGTGGATTATGGGCACACCGAAGCACTGAATTAATGCTTGGAATGTTTGTTGAAAGCAAGTCACACCTAAGTGTTATTAAGGAGTAGGAGTAGGTACATAATTTGCATGACCCAGTGAAAATGAAAAAGTGAGGCACCATGTTCAAAAACTATTAAGACTTTCAAGGCAGTGACAGTAGAGTATTAAACCAAGGTCTGGGCTTTGTGTGATCATATATATTAGACATTTGTGAAGTCAACTATAGGAAGTAAAACCTAATTTTAAATGCATAGAACAAATCCAAAACAATAACACATAGGTTTTCAAATTTTCCAGAATTGGAGAATTCAGCATTTCTTCTGAAGAATAATATGCTGATTTGAAAAGAGCTTTTAATATATGTTATATGCCATTGGTCAAATTAGATTTGCTATCCTTAATTCTATCATTATGAAAAGTTAGCCGTCTGTCTTTTAAGATAAAAAAATAATGTTGGTATTGTGATAACAAGTATTGAGCTTTATATATGGAGTTGTGTTGAAGTAATATTTCATTGCTGATTGAATGTGCTGTGGATATTTGAACATCTTGAATTGGTTGCATTATTTTTATACTTTTGTTTACTGTCAAAGTTTCTGCAAAAACTTAGAGCCTTAAGCTTAAATTAAATACTGTGGTTAAGACTATTGAACAAACATACAAAACTAGGCTCCTTGAAATATCCCATATGAAAAACATTTGCTTTGGGGGAGCTGAATAATTTTCTGGGAACATAGCTTTTCTTTGTTTGATTTGTATAGTTCAGAAAGAGCATTCATATTATGGACTAATAGGGCATAAAATTTTGATTTAAAATCTCCAAAAGCCACAGTAAGCCTATCTACAAAACTGTCAAGATGCATTTTAGACTGTCCTCCTCTTTCTATTTTACTTTTTGTTTGTTTCTTTTCTTCAAAGGATTTAAATGCAATTGGGATTATAAAAATCACATTAAGATTGAAAGACTGTAGGGTAGGTTTCACCTGGGGTGCTTGTTAAGAATGCAATTTCTGGGGTTTCATTCCAGATCCATTCAATGAGACTCTGCAGGCAGGCACCTAGAATCTGCATTTTTTATGCTTTCCAGATGTTTCTTAGGCATACTAAAGTTTTAAAACTACTGCCCTCAAGTTTTAACTGCCTTTAAAAAGAACTTTTAATGGAAGCAGCCATAATTTCATAACAATATTGACTAATAGAATCTGCTTTTAATATATAATTGCGAAAGCACATAGCTGTATCGACTGAAATGACAGATGGCATTGCATTGCTGAAAAGAGGAGAGTCAAACCTCTGACCAAGTCATGTTTGAAGTTCTGCTGTAAAATTTGATGACTTTTAGCTGAATCTAAATGTCAGGCAGATTGTGTGTTTCCCACCCCTCCCCTCTGACACCATCTCACTGTCTTGAGGCTAATCTTCACTCAGGAACGGCTTATCACTGCTCCCTGAATTTCTATAGGAAGACATGGGTTACAATGTCAAGAGCTGCAGACGTCTCTCTAGGCTTTTCATCCAGTCAGTGACATAGAGCTGTATCAGTCAGAGCTCACCAAAGATTGAATTTGATCTTTCCAGGGAGGATTAAAAATATTGTTCTTGTCCCAGTTAGAACGTTGCTGCTAAGCTTCAGTATGTCAGAGGCTTTTTCATTTTCCCAGCGCCAGTGCTGTCTGAGATGGTAAGTGACAACGGTGCAGTATTTGCATTATCTTCCTTAGCTTGCACATTTTTCAACCATGTCAGAGAAGAGGTGATTTGAAGGAAAACTCACAGAGAATATAAGAAGGGCTTCTACCCTGTGCTCTGAAGGATTGCAAATAGAGCTGAAAATGCCTGAAGGAATGAGGAAAACCTTCTGTTGTATACCTGCACTGCCCCTCAGTGTGACTTGTTCACTGCTAGTTGATGCCACCCCTTTGCCTGGAAATTGGAGGCCTCAGTTATGAATTTTATAATAGCATCCCCAAAATGGGGTTTCGCATAGTAGTCAATATATGCCTCATTTAAAGATAATTCAAGGGTAAAGAAGATATGGTCCATATATACAGTGGAATATTGAGCCTCCATTAGAAAGGATGAATACCCAACTTTTGGATCCATATGGACGGGACTGGAGGAGATTATGCTGAGTGAAATTAGTCAAGCAGAGATAGTCAATTATCATATGGTTTCACTTACTTGTGGAGCATAAGGAATAACATAGAGGACATTAGAAGGAAAGGAAAGGTGAATTGGGGAAAATCCAAAGGGGAGGTGAACCATGAGAGACTGTGGACTCAGAAACAAACTGAGGGTTTTGGAGGGAAGGGGAGCAGGGGTTGTGAGCCTGGTGGTGTGTATTAAGGAGTACCTGTATTGCATGGAGCACTGTGTGTGGTGCCTAAACAATGAATCTTGGAACACTGAAAAAATAAAATTAAAAAAAAAAACAACCCAGAAAACAAAAACACAGACTTAGTCATACCAAACTAATAAACTATACTTGTAAATTAAAGAAAAAAAGAAAAAGGGTGATTCAATTATGATCATGTCATGTTTGGGAAAACACTTTGTTGAAGTGTTTGCAGACACATTGTCTCATGTGATTCTTGCCCAACTTCTGTTTGATATGCAAGGCAGGTACTATTATCTCTGGTTGGTGAGATAGGGTCTCAGAACTAATTATTAGTTGAGCCAGCATCAGGTCCCAAATTGGTGAAGCTGGTAAAAAAAGAAATCATATCTCTGGAAAGAAAGTAATTGTACATTACAAATCTGGTTCCTAAAGATAAAAAAAAAAAAAAGGTGTGATCGTTTGGCATCATCTTTGTTGCTTTTATTATCAACATGTTGTTGGCTCTGTGCAGCTCTAAGGAATAAGACATTTTAAGGGCATGGGGTGACATTCTTCCAGGATTTAAAATGTTTTGGTTATGGGTGTGTCTTGGGGTGCAGTATTTATTGTTTGCAGAATACGTGAGCAGAATTTTAATAGTATTAGACTCCAAGATACAAATTAATATGCATTTGGATTTTTAAGAATTTATCTGCTGATGTGATCAGTTAGTATCCTAATCCTCCTCGGTTTACAGTTCTGTGACCAGTGGGATTTGCCAATAGACATGAGTACTTTCCCTGTCCAGAAGAATAAATCCTACACAATAGTGTAGGATTCTGTGGTCAGAACTTATTAGACATTAAAATTCTAATACTTCATGCTTGTGACAAAGATGATAATAGAAGTTGAAAATGCCACAATATGAGTCTATCCTCATGACAAAGAGTGTAACGACAATGAGAAAAGCTGCAGAGTGAACCCATTCTCATTATGTTCTGAAGCCAAATTTCCTGACTTCAGTATGAATTGTATTGTCTGGGCTCTTTAATCAAGGATGTTCTATTTGAAGGAATATCATATCTAGCAGAAAACATAAATTCCACTTCTGAGCACCTGTTTACTAGAAGAATCTCTTTCCTCATTCAATTAACCAAACTGGAATAAAAAACACTATTTTAGAAGCCTCATTTAGAAGATAAATATTTGTGTGTGTGTTTGTGTGTGTATGTTTGTGTGTGATGATTGTCACTAATTAAAAGTTAAATGATTTAGAACATTTGAAGCAAAGTGCTCACAAGGTCCTCTCCTTAGGATATTTGCAGGGAGCCTGGGCTATATTCTCTCTGCCTAAATTATTATATTTTATTTTGTGTGTGTCATAATGCTTCTTGCTGTGCTTAGTGGAAAAGAATTTAGTAAGTGCTGAAACAAAAATATTTTTGTTAGTTGTTGTTGTTAAGACTGCTTTAGGTTTTTTAGGTTTTTCTTCCCTTTTTGAAAAAGATTTAATACTATTAATAATGCCCCCCATTGCTCTAGGCAATAGGAAAGCATATTACCCTATTTATTTTATTCTCATTGTCATTTGAAAAAGCAGACTGGTCAAATATCCCTGCAAGATAGTTGGTGTTATTTTGCAGCTACCAGCATGGCTATCTTTTCCAATTTTGAATGTGATAAAGCAACCAATGATACCCAATAGGCAATGCCAGACCATAGGTAATTCTGTCTGTCTAGCAACCTCAGAACCTGGCTCTTTGCCACACTTTTCTGGGAAGATAATGCAATTCAGAGCAGAACTTTCTTTGAAGTTGTTTTGGACGTGATGATAATGGAGGGTTACAAAGTGAGACCACTGGTATTTTAGGTACTGCAGATAGGATATTATGAAAGGAATATTTAAAATAGGCATGGCTAAGGAAACTAAATCATTTTTTTTAAAGATTTTATTTATTTATTTGACAGAGAGAGATCACAAGTAGGCAGAGAGGCAGGCAGAGAGAGAGAGAGGGGGAAGCAGGCTCCCTGCTGAGCAGAGAGCCCGATGCAGGACTCGATCCCAGGATCCTGAGATCATGACCTGAGCCGAAGGCAATGGCTTAACCCACTGAGCCACCCAGGCGCCCAGGAAACTAAATCTTAATTGGCAGTTTCAGAAATCCCATCTCATGTGTGATGCCTTTATTGACATGTTTTCCAGAATTCAAATATTTCTGCTGATTAATTCCCATGGCTTCCTTTTCTCAAACTACATGAATGTTCACGCCGGTGTATCCATACTAAAAAGTTAGCTAATGTATGTATTTGCTTATGGTACATCCAGCTCTGTATAACTTCTGTGTATGTATTTACTGAGGAGGCAGGGGATTGGAGCATGGGAAAGATAGAAAGTATTGGTTTGCTAAAGAGTAAAAGTTAGAGGGATAGGGCATTGAGACAAGATGAGTAGGATAGCACCTGTGTACCTAACAGAGAAGTGTAAACAGGGTGAGAGGAAGGGTTGTGCATTTGCATAACTTGCACAGGAATGGGGAAGGTGATGATGGAATGGGGTATGAATGTGATATTTGGGTGGAAAATAACTATTTAGAAATTGACTCATCCAGTAACTACTGATAGGATACTCTCTCTGCCATATCATTGACAAGTTACTGGATACTTGGTTCTTTTTTTTTTTTTTTCAAGATTTTATTTATTTATTTGAGTGAATGAGAGAGAACAAAAGAGAGAGAGAGAGAGTATGAGAAGGGGGAGGGTCAGATGGAGAACCAGACCCCCTACCAAGCAGGGAGCCCCATTCAGGATTCGATCCTGGGACTTGATCCTGGGACTCCAGGATCATAACCTGAGCAGAAGGCAGTCGCTTCGCCAACTGAGCCACCCAGGCACCCCAAAGATACTTGGTTCTTGAGCAAACCTGTTCCCATGGTGTGATTTTCTGAATTTTTCTGTTTATTGATCTCTAGAGTTCTAAAAGCCAAGAGAGACAGAGGTCATTGTGACATCAATATTCCTATTATAGATAAGAAAATCTTAGAAGAAAATCTTACATAGATGAATCTATATACAACAAAACTTCAACTTAAGAATTTTTGAATACTGGAATTATGTCTAAAATTAAATTTTTTAAAAAAATGTATTTACTTATTTGACAGAGAGAGAGAGATCACAAGTAGGCAGAGAGGTGGGGGGAAGCAGGCTCCCCGCTGAGCAGAGAGCCTGATGCGGGGCTCGATCCCAGGACCCTGAGATCATGACCTGAGCCAAAGGCAGAGGCTTAACACATCGAGCCACCCAGGTGCCCCTCAAATTAAATTTTAAGCTTCTTTCTTTATTCCATTTGGCTTAATATTAACCCTCTTCTATTTTTTCCCTCCTTGAAATAAAATTGGATAATAATATGTTAAAAGCATAAAATCAAGGACTATTAAGAAATCAGCTACTGTTATTTAGAGTGAAATTAAATGACTGGATGATTACTTTGTTAATTACTGGCCAATCTGTTGTGGAACCCCCAGATCCTGATTATCCATTTATACACTGTCTGGTAAATACTATAGATGTTTTGTTTTTATTCAGTGGGTGGAAGACAAGAAGAACAACATTGGGCAGAGAAGAAAGAAATGGAGGGAATAGAGTCACTATAATAAAATCACTTTATCCCATTCCCTGTGCCTCCTGAATTATTAGGGGACACTAATATACTGATATGACTGTGATAACATGGTACCCTGCATTTCCATCCAACCCTAATTATACTCTTCTATTATCACAGTCGTTAATCAGTACAAGATAGAAACACTGGAGCTCAGCAACTTTCTGTGGCTTTTAAATCTTGGGAGTTGTTCTTATTCTGATTTAATGTAAAAACCTTTATTTATCTTCAGTAGTTCTTAGTCAACCAGTGGAAAAACAGGCATTAATATGGAGAACTTAGGGAAGATATAATTGGAGATATGAGTATGCTTTTTTTAATTGAAAAATTGGAAAGTTACATCATAAATTACTAAAATCATATACAGTTTATATTGATAGATATTAGAGTAACACAAAAGTAGTAAATTGATTGATTTATTTCCGTAAGATTTAACAGTCTTGCTATACTAGTCTTTAAATTTCCAGTCCTAATTTGAAGGTAGACAAAGAGCATTTCCTTTCTTTTTTATATTTGATGGAAGTAACTTTCAAGGCCCTAAGTTTATTGGCATAATTTAATGGAAAAATTTATGCTCCAAAGCATTCATTTTTCTTCCCAAGCTTTGTGGTTTTCAGTTTCTTAACTACTGGGTGGTGTTTGGTTTACATGGCAGAACAGAATCTTCTCAACTTTTTGATTCATTTAGTAAAATATTCAATTGAGAATTAAACCAAAGTTTGAGTAAACCAAGGATATTATCCCATTGTTAGACTTTGTCCTTGGGGTTGTTGAAACACTGTTATTATCATATGTATTTATCTAAGTTGTAAGTTTAAGCTTAAGTTTTCTTTTCTTTTAAACTAATTTATTTCAAACATGATTGAGGCTGAATACAAATGAAATCATAGTTAATACAAGAGAGCTTCCTGTACATGACAACACAATACCGTTGAACTACCTGAAGACCAAATGACATACTTTGTCCCTCCACGCTCTCACCCCTACAACGCTATCTGGAAAAGAATTCCAGGAAAAGAGACATTAGCTTCAAAAGAGACATTGAAGCTAATCTTACACCAAAATATATCAGCAAATCATTATTTCTGAATTGACTTCAAAGGTTGCTAATAGGTACAAATGCAAAATTCTATATTCTAGTGGTTTAAAAACTGTTGGATTGGAAAGATGTAGGTTTGTAAAGGAATCTCAGAGTTCACCTCAAGGAGCTGCTCTAAGCCACATTTTTCTTTCTGGATACCATCCCCTAAAACTTAGAATATCTATTCTTAGCTCTAGATGAGACCCCCTCCAAGTCCTCAGTACCCTAGAAAAAGCTGGGAAGTCCTAGATCACCCAACTTTCTTTCTCTTTTGTGGACAGTTTAAGCTGAATTGTTTAAATCTAGGCCCCTATAGCTACTACTCTAGCAGATGATAATTTTTAGGAGCCCTAGAATTTACTTATTACCCAGGAGTTACTGGGGAAGACAATAACTCCCCATTATGAGTCACTAAACTTATCTCAGTCCAGAGCAGCCCCCTTAAGTGAATTCCATCATCCTCTTTCTAATGCCAAACTTCATGGAACTGGGCCAGGTGTTCTCTAACTTACCACTTAGTATGAAAATTAGCTTGAAATTATTTTGTACTCAATGACACAAAGATTTTTGTTTAAGTTACTGTTTACAGCTTTACAGATTGATAAGGAAATGCAAGATGGAATATGGTTTAGATAAGAGTCTGGTTTTTGGGCTTCATCTCTGTTGTGTGGCATAATAGGCTTTCAAGCTGGAAGTATCCTTAAATTTCAAGACTTAAAATTTTAAGACTCAATTGTCTTAAAATTGAGGAAGTTGAGACCTAGGAAATTAGGTGGCTCACACAGCTATGTTATAGCGGGTTCAATGTTCAACCCCAAGTCATCAGATGTCCCATATCAGATGAAAATCTTAAGTTTTTTTATGGATATAAAATTGGTATATAATGTTATTTTTAGCTTCAGATATAAAACAATATTTGATATATGCACACATTACAGAGTGATCACTAGAATAAGTTTACTTAATGTCTGTCATCATACAGTTGCCTCCTTTCACTCATTTTCTCACACCCCAAAACCCATCCCTTTCTGATAATTGTTAATTTGTTTTCTGTCTTTATGAGTTTTGTTTTGTTTGTACATTCATTTTTTAGATACTACCTACACATTTGTAGAATCATACATTTGTCTTTCTCTGACTTATTGGACTTAGCACGATATCCTCAAGATTCATTCACATGATTGTAAGTGGCAAGATTTCCTTTTTTATGGCTGATTAGTAATCAGCTGTGTGTGCATGTGTGTAGATGTGTGTATTGCACTTCTTTATCCATTCATCCACTGATGGATACTTAGATTGTTTTCATATCTTAGCTATTGTAAATAATGCTACAATGAACCAAGGGTGCATGTATCAATTTGAATTAATGTTTTTGTTTTCTTTGGATAAATACCTAGGAGTTGAATAGATGGATCATATAGTAGTTCTGGTTTTAATATTTGAGGAACCTCCATACTGTTTTCCACAGTGGCTGTTCCAATTTACGTTCCTACCAACAATGTGCAAGGGTTATTTTTTCTCCACATCCTTGCCAAAATTTGTTATTTATTGTCTTTTTGATAGTACCATTCTAACATGTGTGTGAGGTGATAGGTTATTGTACTTTTGATTCACATTTCCCTAATAATTAGTGTTGTTGAAATATGTTCACATACCCATTGGTCGTCTTTATGTTTTCTATGTAAAAATGTCTGTTAGATCCTCTGCTCATCTTTTAATCCATTTGGTTTTTTGCTGTTGAGTTTCTTGTGTCCTTTATATATTTTAGATATTAACTCCTTATTGGATACATGATTTGCAAATATTTTATTGCCAATGTGGTATTGATTTAATTACCATAGCTTTGTAGTTTAATTTGAAATAAGGAAAGTTGATATCTTTGGCTTTGTTCTTTTGGCTCAAGTTTGCTTCGGCTATTTGGGGTCTTTGGTTATTATTTGTTCTATTTCTTTGAAAAATGCCACTGAAATTTTATAGGGATTGAATTAAATCTGTAGATTGCTTTGGGTACTATGGATATTTTAACAGTATTATTTATTCCAATTCATGAGCATAGAGTATCTTTCCATTTATTTTTTTCTTCATTTTCTTTCATCAGTGTCTTATAGTTTTGAGTGTACAGGTCTTTCACCTTCCTGGTTAAATTTATTCCTAGGTATTTTATCCTTTTCAGTGCAATTATAAAGAGGATTGATTTCTTTCTTTTTCCAATAATTCATTATTAGTGTATAGATATGCAACATATTTCTGTATATTAGTTTTGATTTTTGCAACTTCACTGACTTCATTCATTAATTCCAACAGCCTTTTTATAGTTTTTAGGGTTTTCCTATATTGTATCATCTGCAGATGGTGATAGTTTTAATTATTATTTTTAAATTTAGATGCCTAATTCTCTTTCTTGACTAATTATTCTGACTAGGGCTTCTAATACAACATCCAGTAAAAGTAGTGAGAGTGGGCACTGTCTTGTTCCTGATTTTAGAAGGAAAACTTTCTACTTTTCACATTGAGTATGATGTCACCAGTCTGTTTGTCATATATGACCCTTATTATGTTACGGTGTATTCCCTCTATACCCACTTTTTTGAAAGTTTATCAGAAATGGATATTGGATTTTGTCAAATACCTATTTGATCATGATATATGACTCTCTTAATGTATTGTTATATTTGGTTTGCTAATATTTTTTGAGGATTTTTAGATCTGTGTTTGTTGGGGATACTGGCTTATAGTTTTCTTTTTTTGTGGTAGCATCTGGTTTTAGCATCAGGGTAATGTTGATTTCCCAAAGTGAATTTGGAAACATTTTTTTCTCTTCAGTTTTTTGGAAGAGTTTGAGAAAGATAGATATTAAATGTTCTTTGAATATTTGGTGGTACTCATCAGTGAAGCTGTTTTTTTTTTTTTTAAGATTTTATTTATTTATTTGAGAGAGAGAGACAGTGAGAGAGAGCATGAGCGAGGAGAAGGTCAGAGAGAGAAGCAGACTCCCTGTGGATCTGGGAGCCTGATGTGGGACTCGATCCCTGGACTCCAGGGTCATGACCTGAGCCGAAGGCAGTTGTCCAGCCAACTGAGCCACCCAGGCGTCCCGAAGCTGGTATTTTTGATGTCATATTTCTCATCTTTTTTTTTTTTTCTATCTTTTTTAACTGCTTATTGTAGACTGGGATTGTGTTTCAGCCTTTTGTCTGTGCTATGCCCGACATGTGGTAGCCTGCCCAGACTGTCCCTTCTGTGTACAGCACTTACCCACCAGTTTAGCAAGACTGAAGGCAGGGCCCACTTGTAGTTTTAGTGATGCTAGAGAAGAACACTGGGGACACTGCATGTCCACGGCTTTAGCAAGGCTATGTCCATACCCTACCTGTGCTAGCCAGGTAGAGAAAGAGTACAAAAATGGTGCCTGACAGCACCCCTGCCTCCAGAGAAAGTCTGATATGGTCTCTGCCTTCCAGTAGATTCTTTAAGATTAGCAAATGATTCTCCTTCACATATAATTCTAAATGGCTCCCTTTGCACCTGGGTCCCAGGGTGAGTGTATGTGTGAGCCCTTTAAAAGGAATACCTCAAATTTCCACAACCCCCAACACCCCACCCAGGTCCCCTGGACATAAGCACGACTGGTTTCCAAAACCAAACATTTTTGTGGGCTCATCTCTCCAGTGCAGGCCCCAATGGCTTGGGCACTCAATGTATGGTACAAACCCCTTATACCTCTGGGAGAGACTTCCACCTTTGAGACCCCTCCTTATTGTGTGATGTCATATGTGGGGTGGCTTTTTTTAAAAGATTTTATTTATTTATTTGAGAAGAGGAAAAGAGAAAATGAGTGGGGGGGAGGGGCAGTGGGAGAGGGACAGGCAAACTCCCCACTGAGCAGGGAGCCCAAGGATGCAGGGCTCAGTCTCGGGACCCTAAAATATGACCTGAGTTGAAGGCAAACGCTTAACCCACTGAGTCACCCAGGTGTCCTGAATGGGTGGATTTTTGGCAAGAGTGCCTCTCTGCCTCACCTACCTGTTTCACTGTGTCCCCCCTCACCCCCTTTTAATCCATGTGGCTCTTTTATTCCTTGTCATAGAGGGAGCTTTTCAGCTAGTTTTCCCTTTTTAAAGCAGCAGTTATTTCATATATCGCTATAGGTTTGGTGTGTTTGCAGGAAGAGGGGAGTTCAGGGTCTTCCTATACTGCCTTGGAGCACCTCATTATAAAGCATTTTGATAACTCAAAAAATAGTAAGACCATGTTAAGGATTTGGTTTCCACTTTGAAATGTAGACCACTTTTAACAGGGGGCACTCTAAAGGCACTTTATATGTAGTCCTCTGCCTGTCAGTGTTACTCTAAGACTCAAGTGAATTGCATTCAAGATAGTTACATTTCTTCCACAAGGCAGTTTTGTTTGGAACATAATGTAGGCCATGGTTCCATCCAGTTTTGAAGCATGCTGATTGTGGGTAGCTATATTTATTGTAACAGTTGAAAGAAGAATATCGTAAAAATAAAAGTCTCCCACAAGTAGGCCACTATTTCATCTGATTGAGAATTGTGGAAGCTGAAAGCAAAAAATAACTGAAAGCTCCCTCTAACCTTCCCTAAAAGGAGTCCTGGAGAAGAAAGAAGTCTCTGTGTGTGTGTGTGTGTGTGTGTGTGTCCAATGATTTCTAAGTAATGGCTAAATATAGATGCAATTTAGGAACATATATGAATATTCCTACTGTAATGTCCCTCTTTTTTGGCCAGGATCACACCACATTCATTTTATTCCCTGTCCTTTCCCCATGAAAGTGAGTGAAAAGACGACCTGTCCGTATTTTGTGCTTATTTCAAAATACATGTACCTTTTTATTTTCTATTTTCAAGACTGTGTTATTATGTAAGAGTCAGTGTGCAGATGTGGAAAGAAAATATATCGCATCCTGATATATTTGTCTGCAGCTTTTGACTGTAGTGAAACGTGAAGTTAGTCTCAAATTTTAATGTTCAGAAAGATCATCTGGGGCTTGTTAAAAGCACATTCCCAGACCTGGTTTTCTGAGGCTTCTTCTGGAAATGCCCCAGTTGATAACACCCATGGTTCCTGGACATTTTGAAGAGTTCTAAGAGTCTGAGTGCCCCTAGAAAGGTGGGGTGTTGCTGGAGGTGGTTTCATAATTCTTCATTTGCCTCATCATAGTGTACTCAGTGACTTAGAATTTCATATCCATCCAGGTTTTTTTTTTTTTTGTGGTTTTTCTTTTTTTTAATTTGATGTTAAATCCTTGTGGTTGAATCTTTAAAATCTGACTGGAAAAAATGCAAATATATTGAGCACTCCCATGTCAAATGAGAAAATTTCTTGGCAACTGAGAAGGAGATCCAGAGTTTAATTTTTTCTCCTGCTCTGTTAACTGTTGAAGATGCATGGTTGCTGCTGGCAGTGCTGCTTGAGGTGAAGAGAGGAGGGAGGAATACCTTTTTCCTCCCTTTCTCCTGCAGTTCAGTCTCCTGCCTGGGCTTTCCATTTCCTGAACACCAGTCAGAAGCCAAAGCTTCTGAGCCAGCTGAGCCCAGGAAACACAGCTAAAAGCAGTCATATTCTGGGCTACGGAGCAGAGGAAGGGAAGGGAGAGGCACAATTTAATCTGAGGGCAAACAGACTAGGACTTGGGGAGACACCTTGGCCTGGTAGAGAATCAGGGGAGGACATTACCTAGGATGAGTATAGGGAGAAGAGAAACAAATGCCAAGGGACCTAAAGGTCCATTCGAAGCAGAAGAGCTCAGCACCATTCTCGGTGTCAAAGCTAGGATAATCAGAACACTTTCTATTGAGAGAGTCTAGGTTTATCAGAAGAAAAGGGACGTTTCTTTCTTTTTTTATTATTTTTAAAAATATTTTATTTATTGATTTGGCAGACAGAGATCAAAAGTAGGCAGAGAGGCAGGCAGAGAGAGGAGGAAGCAGGCTCCCCGCTGAGCAGAGAGCCCGACACGGGGCTCCATGCCAGGACCCTGAGATCATGACCTGAGCTGAAGGCAGAGGCTTTAACCCACTGAGCCACCCAGGTGCCCCGAAAAGGGACTTTTCTGCTGGGTGGTCTTCTCATTTCACCCTAGTAGCAAGACAGGAATTGCTAAGTAGAAATACCTCCAGCTCACATACCAAAGGGTTGATGCCTCAGCAGAACAGTGCCTGTGCACTTGCCCTCTTCCCTGTTTCCAGTTTCTGTCTGGGGTCTGTTTGGAATGTCTTGTAGCTCTCCCGGACAGTGCAATTGGAATGCAACAGAAGGTTGTGATTGGATCCCATGACGAAGTTAACACATAAGGAACGACCAATTATATTAACTGAATTAAAATAAAATTAGAGCAGATGTGCCTTTGCAAATGTTTATTTTACAGAGACATAAACTCACTTCACATTCTCAGACTTCCCTCTGGACAGTTAAGATTGTGGATTTGGAGTCGGGTGATGACTAAATAATTTGAATTGTTTCTTTCAAGGTACAAAGCTCTTCAAGAGCTAGGATGTAATGAAGTTTGTGATGTGAGTGAGCATAAAACTAAGGGACTATTATAAAAGTCATAATCCGCATGGGACTCCATAAATTCACACCATGGAGAGTTGTCTAAAGGGATTTGCACTACTCTGTTCAACATAGACTTGAAAGGCTTCTTGCTCAGTCTCCACTCAGCAGCCAGTCCAGAGGCCCTATGTGCAGAACACAGGCTACATGCAGAACACAGACACCTGGACACCCACTTTTCCAGGAACACTGAGCAATTTTGATGTGGCAATTAAGACCTGGGCCGTGTAATAATTTCTTATGGTGAACTTGAGTTTAGCTTCATATCTTGCTGAACTAGTTCTTTTGTTTCAGACACATGTAACCTTTTCCTTTGCTTCCCGACTAAGGACACCTGTGAGGTGTTCCAGCTAACTTTTGTAGATACATCATTGGTTTCTTGGCAGTCTTGTTTTTAAAGATCTACACATTGCTTCCCTAGTTCAATCCATCACTTTTCACTTGAAAAGGTCATGGTTTGCTCATCAGGGAACTTCGGAGAAATCCTTGGCTATGATTTATCTTATGTTACATGCCCTGATAGAGATTCTCAGGAAGCAAGGCCCATTAGTTCCTTGTAAGGTCATTCCCCTAAAGTCCAGTGCAAAATGAATACCAATTGTGCGTGCATGAGATTGAAGCATTCTCTTGGATCATTTAAAGGGAATCAAGAGAATGAGTGGTTTCTGTGTTGTGAGTGACTCATATGGGTTAGACGGGTGATGTATGGGACAGAGTCTCCCCTTGGAGGTGCTAAAATGTCAATGATAGCACTTATTTTTAAATCTCCTCCAATATTTAGTATAAAGATAAACATGCCCTAAAACATTTAATATTTAATTTTCTGATATTCATAATCTATAGTTATTTAAAAACCCTTTGGTATATTATAAACAAATACTTGCCCTTTGCCTCCCTAAACTTCTCAGGGACATTAATCATTACTGATGGGAGAAATTAAAGCAAGCCTATTTATTCTATTTTTAAATCACAGTATTTGAAAATAATAAGCCACGAATTTCCAATTATATCAGCAGTATTTAACACTGAACTGTGTTTAGTGGAATGGCTTGGCAGTTTGAGAGAAACTTCACTATGAAGTCAAATAACCTGTTGTAATAACTGGGAAGACATTTTGAGTGAGACCAGTTTTGGTTATATGATGTCTCCACTGTAAGGGCCAAATCAGATATATAGAAAGCATTTATGATACACATTTAATTGTAAAATCTCATTGTTTTCCCGTTCTATAATCGAAACCATGGGCAAGTGGGTATTTGCTGTTCTCTCTAAATATATTCTCACCTCAATATTAGTTTATTAATTAATTTATTCAAGAAGAACTGTGTAAAAGATCCTATTTGACTGCTGGGAATGTAACAGCAAATGAGATAGAAAGTCCTAGCCCCAGGGGCGCCTGGGTGGCTCAGTGGGTTAAGCCGCTACCTTTGGCTCAGGTCATGATCTCAGGGTCCTGGGATGGAGTCCCGCATCGGGCTCTCTGCTCGGCAGGGAGCCTGCTTCCTCCTCTCTCTCTCTGCCTGCCTCTCTGCCTGCTTGTGATCTCTGTCTGTCAAATAAATAAATAAAATCTTTAGAAAAAAGAAAGAAAGAAAGAAAGTCCTAGCCCCAGAGTTCCCCTGTGTAGTGAGTCTCCTAGCTTTAAGTTCTGCTGATAGATGGAAACATTTGGTTGACTACAGAGGAAAAGTTTTTAAGGGGCAGAAGGTAACAGTATAAAATCAAGTTCAGGTGTGTTTGGTACACCTGAGTACATTCCTGCTCTGGTCTTGTGTCCCGAGTCGTTTTTTTATTTGCACAGAGAGATTTATCCTGCTCTCTACACACTCTGTCCCCAAAGCCCACTTGAAACAGGGTGTGAGGTTGTGAGGCTTAGAGCCCTTCACTTGATCTCAAATCTGTAGTAAGGGCACCAACAGAGAGACTGAAACTAGAACCTGAGCTTGACGATTGGGCTGGAACCATCTGTGTTAATAAGCCACATAAATTATACTGAAAAGCTGGGCACAGAAATGGAAGGGAATGGGGTTACGGGGTCACTAGGCCTGATAAGGGATCTGGACCTCATGTGGTCAGTGTCTTTGGGATGCTTATGCGGGCCTCACTCATGCATTAGGAACACCCATTACCCCTGTTTACTGTGCAAACCAGAGCCTATAAGCCTTTAGTTTCTCCCTTTTATATTTGCAGTTTCTGGATTAGTGTTGCTTTCTTAGCCATGATAGTAACCGAATCTGTTAATAAATGTGTTTAGAGCTGATCATTTCCAAATACATATATAATTTTAAATTACCTAATTATAAGGGCATAGTATTTATTGGTAAGTTTTCAGATTAAGTTTCATATTAGAAATATGGTTTGGCCTTATAAATGATAGGAGAAAATTCATTCTTAATCACTCTGAGATAACTAAAATTTATGTTGTTACTTATGCTTGGTAAATGAAATACAAGGGGAAGAAATGTTTTATTCCCTAATAATGTAAATTATTTGAATTAGATTTTGAAATCTTAGTGGCATCACCTTGGTTGGTTTATTGATAGTATTCTCCAAAACTGATAATTCTGACTGTTCTCCTCTGAAGGAATAAAATATTGAACTTTCTCTTCTCATTTCCCTCCTTCTCTCTTAAAAGCAACATTGTGTCCAGTGAGGATTGGACTAGTGTTGGGAAACTTGGATTTTGGTCTGTCCTTGAATATTTGCATAGAAAACATATAAATCTTCTTGATTTCAATTTCCCCATTGGTCCGATGGAGCTAATAATATAAACTCATGCAACTCACGGAGTCTCAAATGAGAGAGTGGATATAAAAGGTATTTAGGATTGCCAATTTTGATATAAATGCTATAAATGCAAGTTGTTATAATCACTGGGCTCTGGCCTAATACAAGGGAATACACAAGGTGGAAATATAACCATATAGTACAAATAGGTGCACTGTGCAAGCTTCCACTGCCTGCTGTTCCCCAGTTCTGTGGCTCTCCAATTTCATTTCCCAGAGGCAGCTGCTATTCCTGATGAGATCTGGAGATGCCTGGGGACACTGACATTGGGAGCGATTTTCTTAAGCATGTTTAATAGGCCTACCACCTACTTTCTAGGAGACTACATTTTTATTTCTAGTCGGACATATTTCTCAGGGTGTGCTATTGCTCAAGATTTCAGGAACACAGCTTCGTCTTTTTTCTTGTTTCAAACAGCAGAGAGTGGAAAGCCGCACGCTGTTAGCTTGCTGAACCAGTGTGTGTCTCAGATAAGTGTTGAGTTCATGGAGCACCGCCTAAAGGGATAGAAATAGTGCGGCACAGGAATATGGCCTTTCAGCAACAGACACAATTTCACACCACACGTTATTACTTCTTGTAAAAGCTGCTGCTCCCCTTTCTCATCTCCAGATCACGGGATGACAGCTCTAGCAGAAACAAATAGCAGGTGGGATGACATGTGTTTGTGGATTTTAGGTGATAGTTTGGCTTTAACATACTACCATGTCTCTTTTTCCAGACTTGCCTTCCTCTTGGAGGCTCAACACCTCTTCTTAACATAATGATTAGATTCGAGACCTGCAATTCAGTCGAGATGTAGTCACGGGTCAGCGTACTCCTATTATCACAGCTGGGGCTGCAATCCCGTGTTGCCTGTCCCAGAACAGCGAGTGTATTCATCTCAGCTGTGCCATCCTGCGCAATGTCAAACACTCCTCACATTCTTTCCCAAGTCGCTGGTCTCTTAAGTGTCTTTGTTTTTTATTATTTCAGGGCCCATGAGGGACGGGTCAAATGTCTCCGAGCTCTTTACTCTTTTAATTTGTCCTCATTTGCCCTAGAGGTCCGTTCTAACTGGATGTAACAGCTGAAAAACCGTCAGAATGTAAAGGGGCCAGGATTGGGGCATGCAGAGGGGGGGTTGTTCGAAAGGACAACATGCTCAGCCAGTTTTCACCTGCCCACAGGAAAGAGATCATATTCATCATTACGACTCATAAGATTGTACCTTAAACAATGCAGAAAGCATCTCTTTAATGTATTAATGTGTCTTAAGGCTAGCAGATACACTTGCTAGGGATTTTGGCCATTGAAAACTAGTTCAGCCTGGGAAAAAGAAATTAGTTTGTATCGATTAGTAGTCAGAGAGAAAGAGAATCAAGTCCATTATTTCAACACAAATAATGAGGAATTAAAAATCCTCTAGGTGCTCAAGTGGACTGAGAAATCTTAGAGTTGCAGCTGTTGACTCAAGATAATGCTTTACTAAAGCATTATGTCCCCTCTTGTGAGGATCAACATCGTGAAATAATCGTATGTTAAGAGAATTCCCAGTAGAAAAGGTTAATACGTTATGAGCACAAAATGGGGTTGAGAGCCTAAGGTCTTGAGCGAAGCTATGAATAATTTTTTCTGTTTATGAAAACCAATAAAACAACAGAGTGTTTTCAAAAACATTTCACATGTCTTAAGTTAGTGTGTATAATATGACCGGCTTCTGTTTATTATCCAGTAATTGCTAAAAAATTCAGACTCCTTCAGTTTCAAAAAATGACTGAAATTAATTTTGCTTTGATACAGAAATTATGTACCCTGAGTTAAAGCGTGCTGCTTTTTTTTCTAGCCACAATGTTTAGATGTTTATTGCCATAGTGATTTCATAAACTCTGAGATGATGGCTCCTTTCCTCTCCACTTATCCGGTGTCATCTTAGCATCGGACATACAATAACTTGGACTCTTGAGATGAATAATGGTACAGTTGACTAGATATTTCTCACTCCTCTTCTGGAATAGATAGCGTTGTATTGCTTTAGTTCTGCTGAGATGAACTTCAGACCCTCCTGCACATAGATACTGGTATAGGATTATTGTGCTTCAGCATTGTTTTTTTCCTTTTCAAAGCTGGACTCCAAATATCTTTATTCTTGTTCATTCTTATGTGTTGAATGCTACCTGCCTGTTTTCTTCTCAACTTCCATCTAGTTTCCTGGCTTTAAAACTGCCTCAATCAAAGTAACTTAAATTAGTAACTAAACTTCAAAAGATGGTGCTATAATTGCATAAACTGATAGGAAACATATGTGGGCTTACCAGTGATTTGTGAAAGAGAAATGAAAATAATGGTAGGGATAAAACATTTAGTTAGTGCTTACCCTTTGCCAAGCAAGCATTGTCTCCTTAATTGTTTCAGTAATCCAGTATGGTAGGTAACACTTTATCTTGGCTTTAAAAAGGTTGGATAATTTATCAGGCTACAGAGATAATAAGTAAGGAGCTAGAACCCAAAAAACTCCTGCTGGAAGCACAGTGCTATATTGTACTACTGACCTATTTATTGAGGATATCAAATTGTGTGGGATATAAATATGTAATATTTTTTATCTGTAAATAACTGCTACTAACTATGCTAGGTTGAATGCCTTTACACTTAATAATTGAATTAGATTATATAATATTCTAGTAATTTGTTCAGAATTGCCTAACTTTGTTGTTTAGAATTCAGTTCTGATTTTCTTATTGAAGTATTTTGTGTTTATGTGTGTGTCTGTGAAAGTGTGTAAATAACATGGCAGCTCAGTAGATTTTTATATATGTATAAAGTAAGTAACCACCACCTAGATCAAGATAGAGAACACTTTCAGCACCAATACTTGGTTCCTTCCTGGGCAATAGCTCCCCCTCCAAGGTCATTGTTATTTTCAATTCAATAATCACCAGTTAGTTTTGCCAGATTTTGAACATAATGTAAGTGGAATCATAACATATATGCTTTGTAGTGCCTGGCTTCTGTCATGTAACACAGAGCCTGTGAATGATCTGTGTTGTTGTGTGAAATAGTAGTTAGTTCCTTTATACTCTACCATTTGAGGATACCATTACTTTCTTATCCATTCTCCTGTCAACAGACATTTGTGTTGACTTGATTTTTGGCTATTGCAAATAAACCTGCTACAAACATTTTTTGTAAATGTTTTCTGGTGGACACATGCATGCCTTTTTCATGCATACACAGCCAGGAATAGAATTCCCGTGGGTTATAGTATAGGTATATGTTTAAGCTTTAATATATATTGACAACAGTTTTCCGAAATCGTCAAACCAAGTAAAAGTATAAAACACTAAAGTTCCTATTGTTTTCCATTTGCAACCATACTTGGCATTAACAGTTCTCGTGTTATTCTGGTGGGTGTGTAGTGGTATCTCATGGAGGCTTTAGTTTGCATTTCCCTTATAAATAATGAAGATGACTTCTCTCTTATACTTATTGATCACTTTAATATCTGCTTTGCTGAAGCAGATGTTAAAATGCTCAAGTTCTTTGTATATTTAAAAATTGAGTTCTTATTGATTTATGAGTTCTTTATATATTTTCGATAGAAGTTTCTATTGAAGTATAAGTATCATGAATATCTTTTCAATCTATGGCTAGCCCTTTGTTTCAGGGTCTTAAGTGAAGAGAAGTTCCTAATTTTAATGCAATCTAATTTACCAAATTTTATGTGTAGTGTTTTTTTGTTCCTATTTAAGAAATTTTGGCCTACCCCAAGGTCATGAATATGTTTCCCCCCATATTTTTTTTTTCTACAAAAGAGTTTCCCATACTTTCTTGGTCTATGGAGACTTTAATATGTTAGAAATATTTTTAGAGACCTAATAGGCTAAAAGAAACACCTAACAATTGAGTCTGTTAAGCAGGTAGGTCCAAACCACTTAATAAGGATTTATATCCTAAAACACAGTTGATGTTTAAAAAAAGAATACAAATTAAATAAAATAAAAATTATATTTTTACTTTAAAATTATCATTTTAATTTTATTCTTAATCACCATTACTTAGTAATGGGATATATGTGTATCACGCTGCACAGCCTCTCAAGTCTTGGAGTCTAGGAATTAGATTGGACACCAACACCTTCATAACCTTTTCCACATTAATTTTTACACAGTAGTTTGTCTGAAAGCTACCACTGAACACCTAGTTTTGCAAAGATAAATATGGTATGTAATATAGCATAAAGTAATATCGAAACTGTGTATGACTTTGCGGTGGTAGTTTAAGACTCTAATAGAAGTTTATGTTGCTGTGTTTGTCTCACAAATGTGAAATATCCTATGGTTCTCTTTGAGTTTGCTATAGTTCCCTAAGATGCCTTGGCATGCAGTTTGATTCTAGGTTTATTGTTTGGCACTTCACATTTAGGTTTACAGTCCATCTCTGATTCTTGTGCATAATGCGAGATGGGTGTCGAGGTTCTTTTTCGTCCTGCCACGCAGAAACTGAGTTGCTTTGACACCATTATTTGTCAGAGTAACCTTATAAATATGGGCCTATTTCAGAACTCTCTTCTGTCTACTGGTTTAGTCACTGGTGCTTGCACCAACACTACTTACAGCTTCATAGAACGTCTTAAAATCTTAAAGTGTACATTTTCCATCCTTGTTCCTCTTTAAGATTGTCCCAATTAATTTTGGTCCTTCACATTTACATATATTTTAGGAATGGTTTGAGATATTCCACTGAAGAACTCCTCTTCTTACAGTGCAGTTAGACCTGTCACTGTTGTGGTCCAAAGCAAAGGTCTGGGGGAAGGTGGGGGAGGTTCATCTGCTCTTTCATAAATCAGCTTTCTCCCTTCTTAGGGATAGCTTCATGTCTTCAGTGTTTTGAAGGGAATGTAGAAGAAAGAAAATGGAGAATGCTTACTTGGTTAACTAAGATGGATGCAGTCTTCTCTTGTTTGGGTTGCCACTTTTTTCTCACTCTTCAGTGAGTATTGGTTGGGCTTTGAGGCATCTAAGCAGAGGTTTTCTAAATGCTGGTTCTCTCAAGGGGACATGGACTTTTCAGAGGGCCACTAGGGGAAAAGGACCTTCCCACTGTATAGCTCAGGACTGACCTTTTCTACACTTCCTTCTACCTCTACGTAGCCTGTTTCCCTTTTCTCCTCATCCCTTAACCAACTGGGCCACCCAGGCATCGCTAGATACTGCCATCTTTATAGAGGATTCTCTTGCAGATCCCTCCTTGCAATGGAGGAAAGGGAAGAATTTGACTGCAACCACTTTTTCTAATAATCCCTCTAACTACAAACTCATTTCTTCTTTATTTTAATACAGTGGTGGTTATAAGGCCATTCTGAATTGTAGTTTCTCGTAAACTGGGCAAGACTGGCCCTAACTATTGGCAAATTGTTAGCAGAATCTGAACTCTGAATGCATGGTAATTAGTGACTTTGGTCTTTGGTTTGAGGCCTTAGTGGCAAATTTCCCTCCCAAACAATAAAAGCAATGACAAGTAATAAATTTATGGCCTATTTTTAGGCCAGTTTTTGTTCCAAAATCTAAAAGAACAAAAGACATTTCCTATACTTAATGCTAAAAACTGCTGGTCTATTTTTAATTATAATTTTTCCCTTTGTTTTAGTATATGATTAATGTATTTCCTAATGAGACCAAGACTTTCAAATACAACAAATGTATAAGTATTTATATACGTTTGTTGAACACCATTCCAACTTCTAGATCTGTACACCTACAAATCTGATTTAAGCCAGATAAAATTTAGGAGTTAGGCATTATTATTATTTTAACTGGAAAAAAAAAAAAAGAACTAAAACACTGAGAATACTGGTGTTCAAGAGACCCAGTTAGTCTGTTATTGAAATAGCCATTTCCTAAAACTAAGTAATTTTTCATGAGAGCAACTAGAATAAAGATGTTAGGTGTGCATCCATCTGGAAAAGCAACTCAAAAGCAGATGCCCCAATAACGCATCAGTTGTCATCTTCTTCTATAAAAAAAAAGCATATTAAATCTTCTTGAGATTCTGAGATGATTAATTTCAACCAAAAGTGATTTTTCACTGGATGCTCTAGAGAATACCATTATGAGGTCAGCATTAGACCCATAATTCACTTTCATGTTCCTTGAGTTACTTACTTGTTTCTTTGATCTAAAGAAACAAGGGGAGGTAGCATCAGAGCTAAATGGGGGAAAAGAATGACAGAATGAAAGCACTAAGTTTACTTCATTTAGCTTGGTGACTTAGAAAAGTTAGGTGGGATTTCCAAAAATATGTATTACTCAAGATTTGATTATATTAAAACTTGTAGGTGTTTGAGACATCTGATAATAAAAAAAATTGAAAGTCAAAGAAATGAAATCATAGTTTCCTTAGATGTCCGGAAAGATTCAAAGTAATCGCTGCTTTCAGATGAAGTTCTTCCTTCTCTCCTTCTTTCCTTCCTTCCTTCCTTGCTCTCTCTTTCTTTTCTTCATTTGTTCATTCATTCTTAGCACACCCAACAGTTTTTATTAGATGTTCCTGTGCTTCTTCCAAAATTGTTTGCTAATTTTTTGTTTGATTTCTATTTGTTGAATAGAATTTTAACTTAATGATTATGGCACAGATTGGTGAATACTTTATTCTATTGGAGGATCTTATTAAACGTTTTACTTTTTAATTTTAACTTCATGTTATAAAAATCCTAGTCAGCCTGACCTGAATGTGATTTGAATTGTAATAAGTTGAGGCCTGTCTCTTTTTCAAAGATGTTGGAAACTTTGTGTTTATATGCATCGCAGTGTGTAATTTGGTTTTCCTCTTTGATGCAATCTGAGTTGCGTTTTATTCACATGATGAAGATACAGAAATAAATAACCACCTCATTTTGTCACAAAAAGCAGATGGCCCATATCATTAACATTTACAAGGGTAAGTCAAAGTCATGTTTTAGATATTAAACAAAAGTTGATGAAGAGTTTTTCCCCTGGAATTTACAATTTTTTTTAACTTTGTTTTTTAAATTTGATGATTTGAAGATCACTTAAACTTAAACTGATTCTAGGCTTCTCTTTTTTCTAAATAGATCATCTTTGAGTACATTTTAAATTATATATAATGTTTATTTGTCTATACTGTGGTTAGTGTGGTTAGTAGCCATGTTAATTAGAACAGTTGGTGAAGAAGAATCTCCTAGGGAGGACCTTGCTTTGCATTTTCATTTAGAAAGTATTTTAGGCTTTCACATATGAGAGACCCTTATGTTTTTTTGGAAGCTTCTTTTCTTTTCTTTTTTTTTTTCCCCTCGAAGGAACTAACTCAAATGATTTAGAAATTATGTATGTGGAGAGTTTATTACTCTCAGTGATTGAAAAGAAGGAATTAAATTGGTTAACCACTGAAAGTATTAATTAAGATTCCAAATGCTAAATTGTTTTTTAGAACTTCCCAAACGAATCCCAGAGTCCTGGGATTGAGCCCCATGTTGGGTGCCCTGCTCAGCAGAGAGTCTGCTTCTCTTCTGTCCCTCTCCCTGTCTCCTTTTCAAATAAATAAATAAAAACTTAAAAAAAAAACTCTGAAAAATAGAACTTCCCAAACAAAGGTAAGTCCCTCATCCCATGCAGAAATACAGATATGTGAAGCTGGATTTGTTATTTGCGGAATTATTTTTTTCTTTTCCATTTAATTCCATGACTTTAAAAAAAAAATCCTACTTTATTGGGATACAGCTGATATATAACACTGTGTAAGTTTAAAGTGTACAATGTGGTCATTCAATATACATATACATGTTTACCACAGTGAGGTGACTTATCATGTCTATCACCTTACATAGTTATCATTTCAGGGGTGGTTGTGGTTAGAACTTTTAAAATCTACTTTCTTAACAACTTTCAGATATGCAATACAGTATAGTTATTGTATAGTTAACCAGTCATCCATGTATATATTAGATCCTCAGAATGTATTCATTTTATAGCTGGAATTTTGTACTCTTTGACCACATTCACCCATATCCCCCACCCTGTCCCTGGCAACCACCAACTTCTGTTTTCATGTCTGATGATTTTAGATTCTACCTATGAGAGAGATTATACAGTATTTGTTTTTCCATGTCTGACTTATTTCAGTTAGCACAACCCATTCAAGTTTCATACATGTCACAAATGGCAGAATTACTTTCTTATTAATGACTGAATAGAATTCTACTGAATATATATATACCCCATCTTCTTTATCCACCTGTTGATGAATACTTAGGTTGTTTCTATGTCTTGGTAAACATACAGATGCAGATGACCTCTTCTAAGGTAGTTATTTCATTTCATTTCATTCAGATCTATATCAGAATTAAAACTGCAGGATCATATGGTAGTTACAATTTGCTTGAAATACTTTTTAGCATTCCTTCATTCTTAATCTATGAGTTCTTAAAATGAGCATCTTGTAAGCCAGCTTGTGTATGAAACTTGTTTGTTTACTCATTCATTCATTCTCTGATATTTGTTTAGAGAATTTAATCCATTTACATTTCAATTAGTTACTGAAAAGTAATGACTTAAAATTGCTTTTTTTGGTAAAAATTTTTTGGGACATTTTGTAGATCCTTTTCTTCTTGCTTTCTTCATTTGCGAATTGATGACTTTTTATGGTAGTTTTTCTTTGACTCTTTTTACATAAGCTTTTGTGTATCTACGACAGGTTTTTTCCTTTGTGGGTACCATGAGACCTCTTCCAGTTATAACATCCTATTTAAAACTAGTAACAGCTTAACTTTAGTAGCATATAGAAACTTTATATGTTTACTTCTACTGCTCACATTTTATGTTGCAAGTAACATCTTTTTAAAATTATGCATTCAATAACATTATTGTAGTTATAGTTGTTTTAATATGTTTGGTTTTTAATTTTTAAACTAAAACTGTAAGTTTTTATGCAGCACCATTATAATATTAGAAAATCTGATTTTGACACAATAAGTAATTGTAATTCCTGCTTCTAGATTGGCTCCTATATGGAAGAGAAAAGAAAATGTTATTAAGTACATTATTGGATCAATTTTAAAAATAGGAAAATAGGGGAGCCTGGGTGGCTTAGTCATTGAGCAGATGCTCAAAGCATGATCCCAGGGTCCTGGGATGGAGCCCTGCATGGGGCTCCCTACCTGGTGGGAAGCCTGCTTCTCCCTCTCCTACTCCTCTGCTGTGTTCCCTCTCTCTAGCTGTGTTTCTCTCTGTCAAATAAATAATTAAAATCCTAAATAGGAAAATAGAAAATTAGATAAGAGTAATGCATAAATGTATTTTATGAACTTATTTACATTGAAAATTGTACTGAGTATATGTGGAATAGTCCTGTTTTTAGGAAATACAACTGAAATGTAAAGGCCACAACATAACCCAGCTTAACTAATTTACCTTATATATACATATGGAGAGAGAGATAAAGAGAGGGAGAAATGGAGAGGTATAGAAGTAAAGAGACAGCTAGAAAGTACATGACAGAAGAAGTGGGGTAAAATGTTAATGAGTTCATCTTATTGAAGGTGTTTTGGTATTCTTTGTACTATTTTTATTCTTACAGGATTTCTTTCTTTCTTTCTTGTGCAAAATGGTGGTTTAATTAAAGCATGAGGAGAGGGCCCTTGGGCAGTAAAAGCTGCTGCACCTGGGTTGGGAGGGGTGGCTGATTATATACTGTGGGGTTGGGGTTGGGGAGGTAAGGAAAAGAGAGGTTTCAAAAGAACTTTCATACACTAAAGAGGACCAACAAGATACCAGAGGCCTTGCCATTGTCAGGTTAAGGTTGGTTTTCCCCTCTAGCAAAGATATTAACATATAGTCAGGAGATTCCTGAAGAATGTCACTCATGTCCCAAGTTGTGTGTGTGGGGGTTGTTGCATGGTGTCAGCTTTTTTTTAAGGAAAAATAATTTATTATTGCCTGTAATTGGTAAGTTCAGGGATAGACTTTATTTTTTAATTAATTATTTTTTCAATTATTATGTTCAATTAGTACATCATTAGCTTTTGATGTAGTGTCCAAGGATTCATTAGTTGCATAGAACACCCAGCGCTCATCACCACACGTGCCCTCCTTAATATCCCTCACCCAGTTACCCCATCCACCCACCCCCTCTCCCTTCTTTAACCCTCACTTTCATTCCCAGATTCCAGAGTCTGTCATGGTTTGTCTCCTTCTCTGATTTCTTCCCATCCGGTTTTCCCTTCCTCCTTCTGTGGTCTGAGTCCAAGATGGCAGAGGCAAAGGATACCTTAATTTCATCAGGGATAGACTTTAAATAGATTTTAGATAAAGTACCATTAGTAATCTTTCTCTCTCTTCTGATTCTGTATTTCTGAGTTAGGTTTACCAGACAGTGGATGCCAGTAAGGTTCTTGCAGCATTTCTTAAAATTTGAAATTATTTCTAACTAACTAAATACATTTCTGGCCTGGAATTCTAAGGGTTTACGAAAATATCTGGAAATAGTTTTGAAACATTTAGGATACCTAAAAATGAGTTTCCAGTTAAGATTTATATACAAGTCTTGAATTATTTCTATCATTTAATTGCATTTTTTATGGTATAAAGTAAGTAATTGGTAACTAGTCAGATTATTTTCAGGAAGAAAGAAAAGTAGTGGTGAAGGGGATATGCAGAGAGAATGGGGTTCATGGCAGAAATTTCAGGTCCCTGAACTTTAACTGGGCTTTGATTTTACCCCCACTCAAATCTGAACTCTGGCAAGCAAATATTCGGCCACAGGTATGGACCCAAAGCTGAAGAATAAAGCTTTTCAACTGGTGGGTAAATTATCAGCAACTCAAAGAATAATCTGCAACATTTGAGGACAGGAGTTATATTCAGTTTCAAAAAAAATAAAGCTTTCCTCTTCAATGGAAATTTGTGGGGTTTACATCACAATTTAGTTTTGTGTGACATCAGAGTTCTTCCACAAACAAAGCAACAAAATGAATCAAATCTAGTATTTACCAATGGTGATATTTCAACTAATTTACCCATCTCTCTTTCTCTGTCCCTCCAAACACACACACACACACACACAGCCATATATATATATAACTTCAGTATTATTTTTCTTTACTTGGTGAGCAGCCATTGTTTAAGCTGCTTATAAGTAGACAGCAATCAGAACACTGTATAATCCTGGGAAAATTTAGTGCTGAACTTGCTGTTCCCTTTCACCCTTGCATTTGTAATCTCACATCTGTACTAGCTTTCTTTTCTTTTCTTTTTGTTAAGAGTTTATTCATTTGAGAGAGAGACAGAGACAGAACACAAGCAGGGGGAGAGGCAGAGGGAGAGAGAGAAGCAGGCTCCCCACTGAGCTTGGAACCCCCCGGGGGTTCTCCATCCCAGGACCAGAGATCATGACCTGAGCAGAAGGCAGATGCCTAACCATCTGAGCCACCCAGGTGCCCCTGTACTGTCTAGCAGATTTCAAGGTCATTCACCATTTCTACTTGAAATTTGCCAAACTGCCTGTCTCCTTCTATAATTTTCTTAATGTTAGGCCTTGAGAACAAAGATGCCCATGTGTGTTTATAGATTACCTTAGAAAGCAAAGCAAGAAGGAAGGAACTAGCTAATAGGGGAGTCAGAATAAAAGAAATTTTTTTCATGGTCTGAGTCTGATGCTGATTATTGTAACTTTTCACAACTTGGTGTTTGAGTTTTCCTAGATATAAAATAATAGCGTGTGTAGCTATTCTAGAGGTTATCTAGACTCACACCTTCAAAAATGAAGAGATTAGGAACTTGGTGAAAATTTAAGAACAAGCAAGTCGTCTAACGTCCCCTCACACCAACTGATACGAAGAGCCACCCCTGAATGTATGCTCTGAGACAGATGGTCGAAACCGGAAGCTGTACTTGGAGTGATTTTCCATTACATCACCACTGCCTTATTTTCCTTTTTTTTTCTTTTGTTCAGGTGGTAGAGACTCAGGCAAATGGGGTAGCAGAACTGTTTTGCTAACTCAAAGTACAGAGAAACACCTCTTGTGTCAAATGAAATAACTGTGGAGTTAGAAAAAACGGTAGAGTTCACCCATTCCAGCTCTGCATTTTTCAGATTAAAAACAAAAGACAACAACTGAGGAAGGCCCAGAAAAGTTTAATTAGCTGATCAAAGTCCCATAATTAGCAAAATGACCATGGGAAAATCACTTATTCTGTCCAAGTCTCTGTTTCTGCATTTGTTAAAAAGATACATATTGGGAAGATTTAAGGATATACTTTAATAAAATACCTAGTACAGTACTTGACACATATGAGGCAATGAATATGGGCATTGCTATGGTTGTGAAAATTGTGCCTTGAGTTTTAAGTTTATTAATAATAATTATATTTATCATTGGCCCAGGTGAAAGCAGAACCTGGGCCTCTCAGCTCCTGGTCCAGTGCTTTTTTCCTCTTCCTTGTACTTCCCTTACACCCTGCCGTCTCCTGTGAGAGGCATGTTTGAAAGAAGGATCTTCCACAACTGCAACAGTGGAATTGAAAGAGAAAGGGAAGCCTTGTTAGCGCGCGCCTGAATTCTAAGGAGAGCTGCAGAAATCCTGGATGGAGAGCCTTGTCACACATGGTGAGACCCAGCCTCATTTGAAGTTAAGATCAAAGTTCTGCATGGTTCATGCTGAGAGGAATTTTTTTTTTTCCTTTCTCATGTGCCCCTTGCTTTCGTTTTGCTCAGGTTTAAAACATTTGCTCTATTTACATGAATGTATTCAACAGGCAGATTGTTCCTTGCCTGAAAATTCCTCCCATAAATGCAAATAACATTTCTTAATCTCTCACAGCTGGTTCAAGAAAGTATGCCTGATGAATCACCTAGAGGAGATAAAAAAAAAAAAAAAAGGATAAAGGGAAGAAAAACAAATGCAGAACATTATACAACCCTAGAGCAGTCCATTAACTATTTAACTTATGCAAAATATGCACTGCATGAAGAAGTGTTTTAGATAGCAGCCATAAGGCTTTCTCTTGAGCTATAGAAAGACAAGGTCAGACCTTAGATGCTTTCAAAATGCAGAAAGGCTGTGATCAGTTGAGATTTCCATGCCAATCTTGTGATACAAACTTGGGTCTAAATAAAATCCATTCCTCAGAGAGATGTTAGGAAATTGCCGGAGGTTGTAAGCACACCTGTAAAGCAGGAACAAAAGGGCAGATTTGGTGCTTCTGGCTTTGCAGAGCTGGGTAGCATATCTGCACACAGAACTTCAGTAAAGAAGTTACTGAGGCTATATGGGCTTTCCATTCTAATAGATAAATATTCCCATGGCTAGGGAAGAGGGCTGGGAGTGAGCAAATTGTAAAATATATATATATATATATATATATTTTTTTTTTTTTTCCAAATGCAAAAGTCAGCAAGCAATTCTGTAGGTCTCCATATCTTTCAAAGGATAACCAGACTGGCACATGGCTCTCCTCTCCCAGGACAGTCCAAATGTGTGTGGTTCTTTCACATTTCCTTATTATATCTAAGGGAGAGAAAGGAGTTGGCTTTCATACTGCCAAAAGTAGTCATGAAAAGACAGCAACAGGAGAGAGAGTGGGGGGAGAGAGGACGCAAGATCCACAGGCTCCATCCACAGTCCACTGTGGGGTTAAGAAGAGATGAATTCATCCACTCTTTCATTCCTTCATTCAGCAAATATTGATCTTCATCTTTGTCTTCCCCTGAGTAAAACCCTGCAGTGGTTTTCTTTTATACAGAAGTATAAAACAAGGCTCTCTCCCAGATCAGCATGGCTACATGATACGGTCCCTACCTACTTCCTGAGCTTCATCTCATGTCAACTCTCTTTGAGTTCTACTGTTCAGGCTTACTGCTTTCCTTTCTGAATGGAGCTCATTTCCCTATTCCCTGCCCCCTCTTCCCTGCCAACGTCTGGTCACTTCTCATACTTTTCGTCTTAGCTTAAGTCTCAGCGATTCAGAGCAGCCTCCCCTGAGCACACAATCTGGAACATTTATCCTCTGTTCCAATGTAATCTCTGTCGCAGAGCTCTGTTCATGCCTTCCTGTTTCTCATCACCACATGACTGTCTTATTGTAGGTGAATTTGCTGTGAACTTCTATCTCTAGCCCATACACTCCAGGAGAGCAAGATGTCCAACCTGTTCCTTGTGTCTTATGTAAATATATAAAATTTACATACCTCTCTCAGTGCCTGGGGCTGGCCGGTGCTCAGCAACGAATGGCTGTTCCAAAGTAGCCGAGGCTTGTTAGGTGAAAGATGGTGGAAGAGGCTGATCAACGAAATCTTATTTTCAAAAACCACCTGTGGCTTTCATCTTTAAGCTTCTTCATGATCAAGGCTTTGAAGAGCATTTAGTAGGAGGAGTGAGTGGGGACTGGAATCATCAGAGCAGTCGATATCAGGGTCCCTAAACCCAAGGAAGATCTTGCTGGGGAATCCTGATCTGAATATTTCAAGAGTTGTGTGAACAAGTTTTTCCAATATGGATTTTATTGCCATGTGGCATATTAGTCCAGGCCCTTGCAGATTATTTTCTTTGTGCTGGTGCTGTTAGATATGAAAGGGAGATGAAGTATGGATTTTCTGGTCCTGGTCCCTGGTGTTTCATTGAGTTAGTCCCTGGGTCATCGTCAAGAGCCCTCTAGGATGCAGTCACGGCCATGTGTCAGCAAAGAGCCACTGAGTGCCCTGACATCCAGTTAGTGGATCTTCCAGGTGCCCTATTTACAGCTTTTAGAGTACAAATTGGAGAAGCAAGTCTGCTGAATGGTAGGCTGCTCTTCTTCCTCCCCAGCTCCTGTCATGCTAGCCTGATGGAGCCATGCTCCCTTCAGGAGGGATTCTTCTCCTGCACCTCAGGCCGCACCCATGTCCCTAGGTCATTGCATGACATTCCGCTAATGCTGGGCAACCTCAGGGGTCTGAAAAATTTGGCAATGCTCCTCAACTCATACAGAGTTCAAGAACAGATATGCAGATCAGTTTCAAAGGATCTCAGGGTTCTCAAGGTCGTTATGCAAAGTAAGCTCTAATAGTGATCCTCTGGCTTTTGGTTCTTTTGTAGATTTAGAAAAGGACTTGGGGGTAGTTTCTTGTAATGACTGCCATCTCGGTTCCCTTTTCTGCTCCCTAATTTCTCCCAACCTTAGTTTGGAGATAGGACCAGAGTTGAGGTTTATAAACTTCAAGGAG
Organism: Mustela nigripes; assembly: GCF_022355385.1. Classification (NCBI taxonomy): domain Eukaryota; kingdom Metazoa; phylum Chordata; class Mammalia; order Carnivora; family Mustelidae; genus Mustela; species Mustela nigripes. The sequence goes on from NC_081574.1 coordinate 24,048,834, forward strand.
GCACAGTGAGCTCAGAAGGCAGGTGCCGGGTGAATTTGATGGAATTCAGTGTTATGGGGGTCAACCTCTCCTGGTGCAGAGGAAGAGAGTGGCCGCCTTGAGAAGAGAGGGGCCTCTGCTCTGTGAGGCCTGCCTGTCCTGCGGGCTTGTGACTCAGCTCCTTTGTAAGGAAGCCAGCGTGCTGGCAAAAGAACTGACAGTGTCTCTGCTCTGGTGCATTCAGAGAAAATGAATCTGCATAAAGCAGCTCCAAATAAATGCCTCTTCTCTGGGAATGCCTGAAAACGTGCATGATGTGCCAGAGGAATACAAAGCTTTGACTTTGAAAATCTGAAACATTTTTTTAAAGTCTCATCTTTTTTTTTTTTTTTTTCCATGCAGAATTAACAGTATTTCCCACCTGGTCACTTCTCCCACAGCAGGGAAAATGGCTTTTTTGTTGGAACATGAAAGCCAGTGAGAGCCGCTCACATCACAGAAATAAAGACACTGCACAGTGCCTGAGTAACAGTGAAAGGAACTCCCAGGCTACTTATAAAACATCTCAAACTAGTTTTACATCAGAGTCATAACTTCTATAAAATGCATCTCTGTTGGATAGGGACTAATAAGCCCAAGGACATGTAATCATGTACACTGTCTAATAGCTGTGTAAACATTTGTTCTGGGGCGTTCTCAGTAACTCATTTCCACCGACCTGTTAACATAGTTTTTGATCAGGGTAGTCTCCAGGTACTGAAAGGAGAAAGCAGAATTTCTGGTGATAATTAAGTATGGGGAAAGAAGTCTTCAAGGTTTAATATTGCTTGATATGTAGTAAGTGCTTAATAAATGTTAAATACAGGTATTATTGAGGTCTTATTGTTGTTTTTATGAGATGGTCCATTGGCACCACAACCAGGGCTCTGTCTTCTGCCTCAGAGCTGGTTTTTTCTGGCTGTTCTTGAAAGAGATGAAGTTTTTTCCCCTTGGGCTATCATCAGCTGGTCAGAATTATGTTTCCTTAGTGTGTCCTTCCCACAGGAAAACTATGTGGTTGCCTTATGTGAGACCTTTCCTTCTTTTTCCTCAATTTTCTGGGATGGATGCCTTGTTATATGGGTATCTTCTAAGTGATTAAAACAAATTGCCTTTTTTCAGTTGTCTCAATTAATAATGCCTAATGTTTCACGACTAATTATGGAGAGATTTCTATCAGTGTTTTGTAAAGCTAAACAGACCAAGTAGATTGGATTGGTTTTGATTAACTGAATTAAACTTTTTTTTTAAGTATTCTTTTTTTTTTTAAAGATTTTATTTATTTATTTGACAGAGAGAGATTACAATTAGGCAGAGAGGCAGGCAGAGAGAGAGAGGAGGAAGCAGGCTCCCCGCTGAGCAGAGAGCCCGATGCGGGACTCGATCCCAGGACCCTGAGATCATGACCCGAGCCGAAGGCAGTGGCTTAACCCACTGAGCCACCCAGGCACCCCTGAATTAAACTTTTATATTAACGTTTAGTCATGAAATGAACTTTGAACTTCTCTGAGCAGCTAGATTTTATGAGATGAGGATAAAAGTAGCACCACTTTTGTACTAATGGGTTCTTCAACTAACTTGCAAAAAAAAAAAAAAGAATAAAAAATAAAAAGTATCAAGCATTCCAAATTAATATAGAAATTGTTGATATATTGGATTTATTTTATCTATTTAAAAGATTGTGGCTTACTATGATGAGCCAAACAGGGAACATCTATGGCTAGGTAATACCTATTTTAAAGTCTGGTTTGCATTTATCTAAACTATTAAGATTATAGCTGCTTTTTTCTCTCCTTGGTAATTAAATATGAATCCAAATTAGAGTTATAATTTGCTCAATAACTTTGTAATTTGTGTGCAATATTATTTTTAAAATTTTAAAATTATATACAGATTGCCTTACAAGGTGACTAAGAGACCTGGTTTGCTTGTGACCTTACAAGGTGACTAAGAGACCTGGTTTGCTTGTGACTGTCCCAGTTTGTCTGAAGCATTCTGGTTTATGCCTTTTGTCCAGCTGTATCATAAATAGCACTCTACTTTTAAAAGTGTCCTGGTTTGGACAATAAATTTTATAATCACCATATTTAGTATCATTGGTAAATAAAATGTTAAACCAATATCCCCACCAATAACAGTAACATCAAAAACAGCACTGTAAACAGATTTACAAGAAGAAAATCATTTTAAGCTGGGCAATAAATAAAGAATCATATTAAGGTCAGTTGGTGGAAGATAATGGAAGATCAGTTTATTTGCTTTGGGTGATATGGGTTATGGAGTAGCAAGTCATTATGTTGGATTACCAGGGCTCAACCATGAATCTGAAATCCTTGAAAGCTGTGGAGGCTCTGTGTTGAGACAGTATGAAATAGGGAGTTATTAAAGATTTCTGAGCAGATACGTAACAGATAAAAAAAATCACTGTAAGAAATTTAGTATGGCAACAGCATATGGAAAAGTTTGGATTGGTAAATGGTACCACTCCTAGACCAGAGCCACCAAAAGTAGAGCCCATTGGGTACTCTAAAAGGCAGTCTTAGAGCAAAAAAAAAAAAAAAAAAAACACTCCAGTATACCATCCAAAGGAGTAATCATTCTGAAAGGACTGGTAAAGTTTATAAAAATAATAATAAGGAACTGGGTAGAAATGTGATTAGAACATGAGACTTGGATAACTGGTGATCTTCTGGGCTTACTAGCATATAGTTTCAGTGGGCTTTTTTATGGTTCTTGTAGCTCCAGATCAGTTTGTGCCTCAAGATCTAAATAAGCGATCCCTATTTATCTCTACTTAGTATTTAAGGCTGTATTTGAGACACATTTGTATTTAAGGGTTAAAAGAACTGGGAATACTTCAAGGTTGAAATCAAATTGGATTTTACTTCTTAAAAAGGATAAAACATCTATGGAATTAAGAAAAAATTAAATAAGATTATAGATGGGATCTATATGGAATTATTAAAGTTTCATTTAATATGCCCAGGAGACAGCTTCATCTTTTGAGTTCAACATCATGGAAAACCACAATGATGTACTCTCACAAATCATACTGTGATGTTTTGACAGATATAGTATGTCTAGATCAATAATACTTTGTCCTCACCCAGGATTGATTTTTTTTTTTTAATTTAGGAAATTGTTTGCTACTTGTGCAAAATGCCAAAAACCAGAGAGGATAAGGTTGATCTACATACACATATTAAATGGCAGTTTCCCAGATAATCTTCCCTCTCTTTTATTTTGATGAGTGGTTCAGTTTTCATAATCCACCAATATCTCTATCACTTATTTCCTTTCTTCTTTGAACATTTCATATTTTATCTTTACCAGCTAAGCAGTAGTAATCATTCTAGAAAGTGGAAATCAAAGAATATATTGCAGGTAGAAAAAAAAGGGAAAGTACCCATATCCATGTGGTTTATTTAAACATCTTAAAAATTCTAGCTGACCTTTCAAGTAAGTGTTATGCATGCAGACAGCAAAGGTGAAGGACAAGTATCTTGGAATATCTGATGGGGACAGCAAATCTTAATCTCTGGATTTTTTAGTTATACAATCATGAATGAGTTCACTATCCTTGATTTGTCAGTGATAATAGCCTTTGTTAGGCTGACCCATAAGATGATGACCTGAGCCAAAACCAAGAGTCAGATTTAATTGCCTATGCCAACCAGGCATCTCTGGAAATGAAACTGAGAAATTTACAGAAAAAAAATATTCAGTGTTCATTCCCCAAATTAAGCAGACATTAACTCTGGCAAGACTTGCAAAATAGTGGACCGAGGACCTCCATAAATCTGCCCTAACATAAAAACAATGAAAATGGTGGCACAAGTTGTTCATCATCAACCTGTTCAGAAATCTGGAAGTCAACTAAAAACTTGCAACATATGAGGGGTGTTTACTCAAGATAAAGTGTGGAAGTTTGGTAAGATGAGCGACTTTGGTGGTATTGTGACTTACTTCCATCATCCTCTCCCCAACTTTGTAGTAGACTTGAAAACCAGCAACCTTACAACCACTGAAGCTGTGATAACCAGCAACTTTGCAGCAATTGGAGATCACAATGGGTTTGGAGCACATCAATAAGTCTCATTCCCAGATCACTGTCACTCTTTAATCTGTCTAGTATGTCCCTCAAAAGCTCCATTTGTAGACTACTGTCATTATTTGACTTGAGTCAGTTCTTTTATACACAGTGCATTTGTTTAAAACATTGCATTGTTTAACATTGCAGCTCCTAGAGTCTGTGATAATCACTGGGAACAAATAAGAGCCTTGTCAAAATCTTAAATATCTGGGTAATGAGATACCCATAGGGACCTTTGAAAAGTTCCATTATATTCCTAGGGCTCTAAAAGGCCATGTACAGGGCGCCTGGGTGGCTCAGTGGGTTAAGCCACTGCCTTCGGCTCAGGTCATGATCTCAGGGTCCTGGGATCGAGTCCCGCATCGGGCTCTCTGCTCAGCAGGGAGCCTGCTTCCTCCTCTTTCTCTGCCTGCCTCTCTGCCTACTTCTGATCTCTCTCTGTCAAATAAATAAAATCTTTTAAAAAAAAAAAAAGGCCATGTACAAATAAAGAGGTGTGTGTACACCCAAAAGACTTGAGAGGGCCCAAACATTTTGCATCTGACTGACTTGAGGCTATGAATCAGGAGAATGTAAAGATGAAAGGATAGTTGTAAACCACCTGAGTGTTGAGTGTGTGTCTGAACACACACACACAGACTTGTACAAAGTCTGTGAAACTTATTGTTTCAAGGAAATCCCTGATAAACGATTAAGTTATCCAGCACAGACTTCAGTTGCCAAAAATTACAGGGAATACGGTCTCTATAGAATTACTCCTGGAAAGTCACTAAAACAGTGGCAAAAGCAAACCTGAGAAGAGGTATTTCATTGACAAATTATATTTTCTAAAATGTGCAATTTTTAATAGCAAGAATAAAAAATTTGAACAATGAAAAAGGAAAGTATGGCTAGACACAGGGAGAAAAAGCATTCAATAGGAATCGTCATTAAGGAAGTCCTGATGTTGGACTTAAAGGATGAAGACTTTTATTGCTATTATAAACATGTTTAAAGAATTAAAACTATGTCTAAAGGATTAAAGTTTAGATAACAATGTCCCAAGTAGTAAGGAATATTAATAAGGAAAAATTCCTAGAATGACATTAACTACTGAAACAAACTCAGAAGAAATGTAAAATCTAAATAGAGTCATAACAAAGACAGTGATTTAGTTAGTAATTTAAAAACTGAAGAAAAGCTTAGGCCTAGATGGCTTCAGTAAAGTTTATAAAGCATTTAAAAAAGAATACCCAAACCTTTATATGCTCTTCCAAACAAACAAGCAAACAAAAAAGTTAAGAAAACAAAACAAAACAAATAAGGAATACTTCCCAAGTATAAGATAAGGATTGCCCTAAAATGACACAAAATTTTATGAATATTCATTCATTATTATTCATAATAGTCAAAAAGTGGAAATAACTCATATGGGTGTTGACTGATGAATGGAAAAATAAAATATGTATTCATATAGTGGGATATTATTTGTTAATATAGCAACATTTATCAATATAGAAGAATGTTGATATATGCTACAATATGCATAAACCTTGAAACCATTGTACTTAGGGAAATAAACCAAACACAAAAGTCCACACATTATATGATTTCATTTATATAAAATGTCCAGAATGTGCGGCACATTTATAGAGATGGAAAGTACATTATTGGTTACCTAGAGCTCTAGGTTGAGGGCAAAGATTTGGAAAAGTAGAAAATGATAACTAGTGGGGATTTCTTTTCAGGGTGATAAAAATATTCTAATATAAAAATATTCCAGAATGATTGTGGTGATGTTGTCCAATTATCAGTGTATTAAAAACCATTGGCTTGTGTGTTTCCCAGTAGTGAGGTTTCCAACCCAGAGCCAGGGGTCTGAGGCCATTAGCCCCTGGTGGTGCCAAAGGAAAACTGGGTTACCCTCTCCTTAATTAGAGTGGAGGCCACATTGAAATTGAACACTGGGGAGAGGAAAACATGAATACCATCTATGTAGACATCTCAATACCAATAAAGGCCATCAGCATAGAACCAGACCAAACCAGAGAGCTTTAAATGAGCAACTATTATTGTGTGTGAAGTATATCTTGATAATTTTGTTTAAAAAGTGTTTTGGGATGCCTGTGTGGTACAGTCAGTTAAACATCAGACTCTTGGTTTCAGCTCAGGTTGTGATCTCATGGTTACAGGACTGAGCGCCATGTTGGGCTCTGTACTCAGTGCTGAGTCTGCTTGAGTTTCTCTCTCTCTCTGCTCCTCCTGCTGGCGCTTTTTCTCTCTCTGAAATAAATCAACAAAGCTTAAAAAATAAAGAGGTTTTGGTTTTCAAAGCTTTCTTTTGGTTTCTAATCTTGGGGTATTGCTGTTCTTCTTGAATATAGAGCATTTGAAAGGCAGCAGTGAAGTAGGTTTAGAAAAGGAAAGAAGGTAGAAAAAATTAGGATGTCCAATTATCTTGTTTCTCTATTATTGGGATATCAGATAAAATTATTTTTCAGTTAATATTTTCCAATGCCCCATATTAAATCCCCATCCAACCCCCTCCTCCCTCCAGCACACTTAACAACATAATAGCATATTCAAGTATCTGATCCCTTATCCTTATTGAAATTGAAATTTAATTCCAGTCCATTTAGAACACAGATCTCATATTAATACAGTTAATATTCATTCCTTTTGCACCTGGAGCTTTGATCTTTTCCTTCTCTGTATGAATGTGTGTGTGCGGAAGGGGGCTGGTTATGATCTGGCTTTGAGATACCTCTAGCTCCACACCTTTGATTCTAGGGCTGACTCCTTTGATGTTGGGGCAGGGACAGGAAAGAAGATAATTGAATCTAAAGATGTTCGTGGTAGTGCAGAGGAACGGGTATTGTTCTAGCTGTGGTTTAGTCTGGTTTTATTCTGATATTGATGGCTTTGGTTGATGTTGATGTACCTGCACATGTTTTTTCGTACTAATGTGCAACTTCAACTTGGCCTGCATTCTCACTGATAGGGTAGCTTAGTTTTCATTTGGCACCAGAGGTTCATGTCCCCAGGTCTGTATCTGTAGGTCTGGAGCCTCTTTACCTGTCAGTAGTAGAGTAACTTCTCCTTTAGCATCCTTGTGCTTCCTTGTGGAGCCAAGGGAGCTACCAGTTGTCTTCAGTAGGCCCTCACAAGCTGTAGGACCTACCATGGGAAATGATCCATTCTTTTGTCTCTCCTTTAAACATGTTTGGCTGAGAGATGAGTACTTATCTTTATACTCACATATGCTCCCAATGTTTGGGTGTGGATGTCAAGTTCTCATAGGGTCTCTCCCATCCTGGGGTAGCAGTAACTGGACCTGAATCTTCTCCACTGTGCAAGTATTAAGCCAAAGAATGATATCCTATATTCCCATTCTTACACACTCCCTTAATCTTAAACTCCTCCTCTCTTAATAAGAATTAGAATACTGCTCTCTTGTGGAGAGCAGTACATGAAGTCATTACTCATTTTGTGTAGCTTAGTGAGGGTATGGCAAGGTGGTTATTAATGGTAGTATTGCCAGTTCTGCTGCCTCATAGTAAGCCCTGCCAGCACGTACCAGGGTTATCAGGTACTTACTTTTAAAGTAGGGAATATATTAGCGCCTTAGTTTTATTTTGGAGCTTGAGCCGTCTCTAGCAATCAAGAAAATTCCCACTCAGCACCTTATTATATTTATCTGCTTACAGATAAATAGTTATCTGCTTACAATAGTTTATGATGTATGCCCATAATGCCATCATCTAAAAGAAAGTCCTGTAAACATCAGAGGCTGGTTATATAACTGCCCTGATTCTTCTTAGAATCTTCTTAGATTAGAAGAATCTTCTTAGAAGAAGTACAAAGTAGCAATGAAAATACCAGTTTATATTTCTTACATTATCAATGATTCTGATAAAAGTTTTGGTAGGGGAAAAGACTGAAATAAATAATTGGATTTAAAAAGTTATAAAAAGGGGGTGCCTGGGTGGCTCAGTCATTAAATGACTGCCTTCTGCTCAGGTCATGATGTCAGGGTCCTGGGATGGAGTCCCGCATTGGGCTCTCTGCTCAGCAGGGAGCCTGCTTCCCCCTCTCTCACTGCTTGCCTCTCTGCTTACTTGTGATCTCTCTCTCTGTGTCAAATAAAGAAATAAAATCTTTAAAACATAAATAAAAAGTTATAAAAACTATCTCTTATTTCATTCGTCTGTTTTAGGTGCCAATGAACAATTGGATCTTATATTCTTGTGTTACATTCTAAATCTTTTTCTATGTCTTGCCTGAGGAACTATAAGCTCTTTGAGGGCTGATATATTATGCTTCTTTGGAACTCCTTCAGTGCTATACACAGAATAGGTGTCTGATATATACTTTGTTCTTTCTTTCTTTTCTTTTTTTTTTTTTAATATAATTTTTTATTTTTTATAAACATATATTTTTATCCCCAGGGGTACA
>NC_081574.1:24062378-24077029 GCF_022355385.1 Mustela nigripes
GATGGATTTTCAGGTGTTTGCAATCTTTAGATAAGCTATCTAGCTGATCTCCGGCTAGCTGAAGTAGTCTCAGCCTGCTACTTCTCCGCCATCTTGACTCCTCCCCCCCTTTGTTCTTTCTTTCTTAAAAATATTTATATATTTATTTGAGGAAGAGAGAGCACAGGTGGGATGGACAGAGAGAGAGGGAGAGTCTCAAGCAGACTCTATGCTAAGCACAGAGCCTGATATGGGGCTCAATATCACAACCCTGAGAACATGACCTGAGCTGAAACCAAGAGTCTAACGTAACACAACGAAGCCACCCAGGCACCCTTATCCTTTTTTCATAATGTCATATTTTTTATTTGTAAATTAAAAGTATTTTACCAGTTCCCTCTTGTATGGTTCTCAATACACTTTGTATTGTTGCAAAGTAGATAGCCCTTCAGGTGATTAAAATACTGGTATTAGGGTATAGCAAATGGAATTATTCTTCTTACAACCATAAAACCTGAAATAAAACATTATAGCATCTGCTAACAATCCTTGTTGGCTTGAGTCTGTTATCTGAACTTTCCCATGCTCATTAGACACTTAACTCAGTTTATGTGGATAAGATGAAACAGATTAACCACTTGTATGGGAATGTAGATACAGAGAAATTTCTTTTAGACCAAGTTTCTAGTTGCAACTCAATCTACCCACTGTATGAGTAGTAAAGTTGGATAGGAGGATGATGAAAAATCACTGAGTCACTGCAAGTAATTTAATTATAAATAGAGTTTTTATGAGTGGTGTTAATGTGTGCTACCTCAGCTAACCTGACAATAAAGGTTTCACAAGCTACAATGACATCTGGAACCAAATCACATGTAGGAATTATGCAGCAGCAATAAAAGCCACTTAATTAGCATTGCAAATAGTGTTCCAGCATTTATGAGATGTCTGCAAATTTGCATACAGATACATAATTACATAATTTGCAGCTGTTGTGTTTGTTCCATAAGACCTTGCCACTTTATTAGCAGAATATGTAAATCAGGAATTAATTCTCTTTATCTTTCTCATTCTCAGCCTTCTAAAGATGTGTGGTGAATAATGGTGATTTGGTGTGACCCTTTTATCTGGACTTCATCTCTTTGTCTTTAGAACAAAAACATATCCCATGACTTATTTAGCAAGAGGGAGAGTCTGAATGATTTGTAAATACCATTTGCTAATGAATGAATATCATTTATTAGCTAACTTTGGCTTTTCCTATTCATCTTTACATTTCTTTACTTGCTCTGTCACCCTAGAAATATGGCCTATTTATGTCCTGCTGGTTTAAAGAGGCTAATTATATATTTGCTCTTATGTGTATCTTTTAGATAGCAGCAACTATCTTACATTATAAATTAATATAATCTACTGGAATGGAAGAATGTAATCAGAATGGTATAGTATCTGGTAAGAGTTTCAGATACAGAAATCTTGGCAGATCTGGCTGCTAAATACTGAATAACAAGGATCTGGACCCAAGATAATTTATTGTCAATCCTTCTGAAGGAAAGGCTGGTTGAACTAATTTAATGAATTATATTAGTACAATTTTTTTTTTAAAGATTTTTATTTATTTATTTGACAGAGATCACAAGTAGGCAGAGAGGCAGGCAGAGAGAGATGAGGAAGCAGGCTCCCTGCTGAGCAGAGAGCCCGATGCAGGGCTTGATCCCAGGACCCTGGGATCGTGACCTGAGCTGAAGGCAGCGGCTTTAACCCACTGAGCCACCCAGGCGCCCCAGGACCATAAAATTTTCAGATTTCAGATCTAGAAGTTGAAAAAAAAATCTTGTTAAGGGTTTGTGATTTATTATCAGCTAATTAGATTGAAAATAGGCAATTGTATTCTGATGACTTGAGAGGGCCTGAGTTTAGGAGATCTCAGAAAAGTCCAAGGTGTTTTTTGATAGATAGGGGGCTTCTATCTTATGTCCTTAGCTATTGGGACAAAATTGTTTTAAGACATCAGATTAGATATAGAAATAAATAGTAGTCTTTAAGGGAAGGTACTTGGATAGGAAAAGAAAAGTATAGATTCCAATATTCATTCCTTCCTTCACTCATTTATTTAATATTTATTGGAATAGGTGCTAAGGAAAAAGGAGACTTGAGCTAGGTTTTAAATTTTGGGCTGAAGATAAGGAAGACCAAGATGTAGGACTAACCATAAATCTCACAAGTTAATATTCTTAGTGACTGCCAAATATGTTTCTGAATGGTTGTCTTAATGGACTGCTGAAGTGGGTATAGTTCAATTTTAATAAAATAGGGATTGTCTTAGTTTTTTAGTATTTTTAAAATACTTTCTAATCAAAGTATTTAAGGAATTTTGATCAAAGGTGAAATCTATGTGCAAAAAAGTAAATATATGCAACTATGGGCATGTATGTTTTTGTGTTTTTTGAGGAGGAGGAAATCTCATATTTAAATAGATTTAAGGGAAGAAAATTCTCTATATCCTTTGATATTAGGTTTCCTGAATTCCTTTTATCTTCCTGATCATAGCCATTACATTAATGCCTTTAATCATTTAGGAGAGCAAAAACTTTTCATGTGGTTGAACTCACTAAGAACCTGTGAAACTCTTTTTAGCTCATCTTTCCTCTATGCTACTCAACTTGCTGGAAAAGATAATTATAGAGTAAATCCCAGGTATTTCCCACATTCTAGAATCTCTGGGTTCATGAATAGTCAGCTTTTACCCGCTAGCTTCACATGGGATGGAGATTGGTACCGTAGTACCTGGGCCTTGTTAGCCATGGAATATAGGTGACATAGCATGGAAAGATGAAATGTTGTCTATATACGAATTTTATATAAAAAGAAACCTCATGCTTAGAAAGTTTTTGTTTCATTTTGATTTTTTGGTGGCCCTTTTATTCTCTTTCTATAGGATATTTTCATCCTTTTGAAAAATTTTTTAAATCATGATCATGAACACCTAGTTGTTAACAGTCTCCTTCATACCACCTGCACAAGGAATTTGTAATGTGGTTGGGAAGAGAGCTAACTGAGTAGAAAGGGTCCTGACCTCAAATCTGCCTTAACTTTTTGATTACTAGAATCTGTAGTCACACTCAAATTCAGTAGTGTTTATCAGGGATAAAGGTTTCACCCTGCCCACTTCCTTGGTAACACAGCACACCTTCTAAAGATCAGTTCATTGGTTTTAATAGAGTTGCTATGGTATTATCCTCATAGTGATTTCTTTTGAACTGAAAAGGTAACCACACACAGATGGTGAAATTTTTCCATAAGTACTTGTGTGATTAGCTCTTATCCCTTCTTTCTGATTTTAGATTTTAGGTCAAGATATTTTTTTAGGGGCACCTGGGTGGCTCAGTGGGTTAAGTTTCTGCCTTTGGCTCAGGTCATGGTCTCTGGGTCCTGAGATCAAGCCCTGCATATTGGGCTCTCTGCTCAGCGGGGAGTCTGCTTCCCCCTCTCTCTCTGCCTGCCTTTCTACCTACTTGTGATCTCTCTCTCTGTCAAATGAATAAATAAAATCTTTAAAAAAAAGATTTTTAAAATTATTTATTATTTTTATTTTTTAAAGGATTTTATTTATTTATTTGACAGAGGAAAACACAGATCAAGATTTTTTTTTAGAGTTTTAGGAATGGTATTGTGCTGCGCATGCGCGCACGCGCGCGCGCGCGCGCGCACACACACACACACACACACACACACACACACACACAAAATCAGCAGTTCATTTTTTCTGTATTGAACCCTGAAATTTTTCACAGCATTGTCTGTGATGTCTTTAAGATGGTTACATGCAGGTGAAGTCAGCATGCTTTTTCCCATCTGTTCTCTCTCTGGATGCCCCTAGATTCACCTTCAGAAATGAAATACTATTCCAGCTTCTCTCCCATTTCCACTGTGCCACCAACTTTGTACTTTAAGTTGTTCTTATTATGTTCCTAGAAAAGCTGCATGAGTATTATAACTAGATCTAATACTCACATAGGCAGGAGGCTGAAATAAGGAGCAGCTAAAATCTTTCTTTGCCAAAAATTAAAAATAAAACACTAAAAAAAAAAAAAAAAAATCTTTCTTAGCCAGGGGTCTCTGGGTCTGCCTTGGCAGCAGCTAGTGTGGTGGCTAAAGACTTGCCCTCCAGTGCCATTATGTGTGCATGGCTCATGTCCTTCTCTGTGTAAAATGAACTACACTTGTTTGAAATTAGGTCAATGATTTATCTGTAACTTGGAAGATGTTTATGAACTTACTAGCTATTACTCTCACTTCTTAAATATCAGAAATGTAATAAAAATACTAAACATTTTTCTAACAGATGAGAAAAATGAGGAACTCTTAAAGGATAATTTAGTAATTTTAAGCTTAAGTAAAGGAAATGAATTAAAATTATGCCTAAAATTACAAAGATTGTTAACATTAATTAACAGTTTTTACTATAGCCTTAATAATGGCTAAGCAGTTATTTCATGAATCCAGCAGTATTCCCTAGAAAGAGGTGAAAGTATGTATTTTATGCCAAACAGTCATTACCTTATTTTTTCTCACTTATTACACAAGAACCACTTCCTGACTGTTACGGCTTCTATTAATTTATACACTGATGAAATCAGGCTAGAAATGTATAAAGTTGGATTTATTCCAAAGAAACAAGTATATTAAGAATTCATTTGATTTTATAATGGCAAGAGCAACATATCAATAATTTCTGATAATATGATTTTTATAATGTTTTAGAGATATTTTATTTTTATGTTTAATCTCTGCCACTTTCATGGAAGTAGTAAAAAACTATAGCTTATGAAAAAATAAAGTCCTAAAACTTACTATTGCACTAAAAAATAACCAATTTCTTTGTTAAGATGGGTGGTATAAAAAAAGATAAATAAGTATCGGTCTGAATTCTGTCCATAACCAGAAATCACTCTAGGTTTTTCAAGCAGAATGGTATTTAATCCAGGGAATTTAATGCTTTCGAACTTTGTGAAGTACCAGGAAAGCCAAGTTCAGAACAAGCCATGTGGACTGTCAGGTACACTGTCAGCCTTTAGAGAATCAAAAGGTCATATCCAGAAAACAGATGCAATAATCACATCTTTTCAACACTGAAGAAGGTGATTTTCAGGAGAACACTTGGAAGCTAGCACAAAAATCTCATGTTTGTCATATGATGCCTGTTTGCCTGTCACACCCCGAGACGTTCTCTGCCTTGCTCTTTCTCCTTTCCTTCCTTCCTTCCTCTCTTTCTCTCTTTCTTTCTTTCTTTCTCCCTTTATCTCCCTCTTTCTTTCTTTCCTTTATTAACATATAATGTATATTTGTTTCAGGGTTACAGGTCTGTGATTCATTAGTCTTACACAATTCACAGCACTCACCATAGCACATATACTCTCCAATGTCCATCACCCAACCACCCCATCTCTCCAATCTCCCTCCCCTCCAGCAACCCTCAGTTTGTTGCCTGAGATTAAGAGTCTCTTATGGTTTGTCACCCTCTCTGGTTTTGTCTTGTTTCATTTTCCCCTCTTTTCCCCTATGATCCTCTGTCTTTTTTCTCAAATTCCTTATATCAGTGAGAGCATATGATAATTGTCTTTCTCTGATTGACTTATTTCTTTTAGCATAATGCCTCTAATTCCATCCATATTGTTGCAAATGGCAAGATTTTATGTTTTTTTGAAGGCTGTATAATATTCCATTGTGTATATATACCACATCTTCTTTATCCATTCATCTGGTGATGGACATCTAGGTTCTTCCCATAGTTTGGCTATTGTGGACATTTCTGCTATAAACATTCAGGTGTACGTGCCCCTTCAGATCACTACTTTTGTATCTTTACGGTAAATACCCAGTAGTGCAGTTGCTGGGTCATAGGGCAGTTCTATTTTCAACTTTCTGAGGAAACTCCATACTGTTTTCCAGAGTGGCTGCACCAGCTTGCATTCCCACCAACAGTGTAGGAGGGTTCCCCTTTCTCCACATCCTCTCCAGCATCTGTCGTTTCCTGACTTGTCAGGATTGTTGTGAGGTGGTATCTCATTGTGGTTTTAATTTGTATTTCCCTGATGCTGAGTGATATGGAGCACTTTTTCATGTGTCTGTTGGCCATCTGGATGTCTTCATTGTAAACATGTCTGTTCATGTCTTCCTCCCATTTCTTGATTGGATTATTTGTTCTTTGGGTATTGAGTTTGATAAGTTCTTTATAGATTTTTGATACTAGCCCTTTACCTGATATGTTATTTGCAAATATCATCTCCTATTCTGTTGGTTGTCTTTTGGTTTTGTTGACTGTTTTCTTTGCTGCACAGAAGCTTTTTATCTTGAGAAAGTCCCAAGAGTTTATTTTTGCCCTTGCTTCCCTTGCCTTTGGTGATGTTTCTAGGAAGAAGTTGCTGAGGCTGAGGTCCAGGAAGTTGCCTGTCTTCCCCTCAAGAATTTTGATGGATTCCTGTGTGGAATCTTTCATTCAGTGAGGTCTTTCATCCATTTTGAGTTGATTTTTGTATGTGGTGTAAGGAAATGGTCCAGTTTCATTCTTCTGCATATGGCTGTCCTAACACCACTTGTTGAAGAGACTGTCCTTTTTACATTGGGCATTCTTTCCTGCTTTGTTGAAGATTAGTTGACTATAGATTTGAGGGTCCATTTCTGGGCTCTTTATTCTGTTCCATTGATCTATGTATCTGTTTTTGTTCCAGTACCATACCGTCTTGATGATTACAGTTTTGTAATAGAGGTTGAAGTCTGGAATTGAGATGCCACCAGCTTTGGTTTTCTTTTTCAACATTCCTCTATTTGGGGTCTTTTCTGGTTCCATAGCAATTTTGGGATTATTTGTTCCATTTATTTGAAAAAAGTCAATGGTATTTCAATAGGGTATTGCATTAAATGTGTAGATTGCTCTAGGTAACAGACATTTCACAATATTTGTTCTTCCAATCCATGCACATGGAACATTTTTCCATTTCTTTGTGTGTTCCTCACTTTCTTTCATGAGTATTCTATAGTTTTCTAAGTAGAGAAGTGGAGATTTCCAAAAAATTTAACTTTGAAAGACTGAAGAATCATGGGGGAAAAAAAAAAACCCATGAATTGTTTGTGTTCTTTTCCCTTAGCTCTGGAGTTTTGCAGTTCTTATTGATCCATAAACTTGATCTTGGTTGGATGCTCTTTCTGATTTTGGGGGGGCAGGGCCTTTTGTAGTGATTCTCAAATGTCTTTGCCTGAAGTAGGATTACACTGCCCTTGTCAGGCGCCAGGCTAAGTGATCTAATTGGGTTTGTGCTCAGTAGCTTTTGTTCCCTGAATGCTTTCCATAGAGCTTTGGAGGACAAGAATGAAAATGGCAGCTTCCCAATGTCTATCCTGGAGGAGCTGAGAGGTCAGGGAGGTGGGGCCCTCTTTAGTGAACCCTCAGAGAAAAGCAGTCAATCACTGTCCCTGGTCTCTGGCTGCACTCTGAGCTCACACAGCCTGTGAGGAGCATTTTTGTCTCTGGTGCACAGCCCCTTTTGGAGTCTCCAAACCCAGCAGATTCCTCCAGTGCATTCCTGTGCCACTCTTCATTGTGGAGGAAGAGGGGTCCCCCCAGATCTGCCAGTTGTGGGGTCTCTGGTTGAAGAGTAGTGGCCCTGCTGTTCCTTGGATCATGGTTTAAGACAACCCTGAACTGAGAGCCCACTCCCCAGAGACACATCAACACAACTTCTGTCTCCCCATTCCGAATTCTCCATGAGGGCCTCTTCTTGGCAGTTCTACTGGAGGGAGATGCTGGTGAATGCAGTTCCCAGGCTTCCAAAGTCTGTGATCCTGGGATACTGCTGAGGGCCAGGTCCATACTATGTGTTACAAGGTAAGAAGGCACAGCTTGGTCTTTTATGAGTACTCTTGAGTCTTCTAATAAGGTCAAGTACCTCTCAGTTTGAGGACTTTGGCATTGCTTGCAGAGGAAATGGAATAATCAAAGAAACCCATCACATTAACCCTGCATGACATTGCGTTCCTAGTGTAACTGAGTCAAAGAATGGCAAAGCCTGCCCACCATTTTCACAATGGTGGCTCCAACAGCTATACTTCTCATTGCCCACACACATAGTATTTGCTCCAGCTTCTCTCCTGGTATCCTTCCCACTCTGACTTACCTCCCCACCACCTTTGTTGCCCTTATTATACAGGGTGAGCTTCCTATTCAGTTTCCTAATAATTCATTCCTTGCTTCCTCTCATTCCTACCTGCTGTTGACCTGTTTATATCACTTCTCACTATGGCGATTGACTTAACATGGTGACAGTTAAGATATTTACATCCAGAAAAGGCCTGTGAAGTCTTATTTCATCCATTACTACACTGATGCAGGTTATTCTAACTGAGAACCTGGTGCATTTAGCACTTTTCCTTCTTGGTTTCAGTCAGGAGTTTGGTTCTTATCTCAGCCACGTTTAGGGAAGAGCAAAGACTAAGGTAGAAGTGAATGTCTTCTGTTTTGTCTTATAAATTTCCAAGTCACATGAATAAATCACCCCCATACCTGTTTTCCAGTTCTTTGAATTCTTCTACTTCCACATTCTTCATCTCTACTCCATTGACACTACTCACTATTATGCTTATATTCTGGACTTTACTGTTACCCAGAATGGTTTAGTATCTGAAATGTGTCTAATGCCCCCTACTTATTGACTTGTTCTCTGATCTCACCTGGACCTTCTGTTTCTTTGCCCCTTCTAACTGTCTGTTGTATTAGTGACTTCCCTCTCAATTCTTCACAAACACTACCTTATCTGTATCTTGAATTATCTTGACTTGAAATCCTACCATATAATGTTAATTCCTAAAGAAGGACTAACAAGAACCCAGTGGGTTGCTATTTTTTGTATCTTAAAATCTCTCACGACTAACCTTACAATTAGTTTCACTTAGGAGAAGCTTAATTTGCTAAATGAATAAATAAACCCATTTTTAAATTAACATATATTATTTGTCCCAGTGGTACAGGTCTGTGAATCATCAGTCTTACACAATTCACAGCACTCACCATAGTACATACCCTCCTCACCATAGCATATACCATCCCCAGTATTCATAACCCAGCCACCCTATTCCCTCCACTGCCCAAGCAACCCTCAGTTTGTTTCCTGAGTTTAAGAGTCTCTTATGGTTTGTCTCCCAACCCGGTCCCATCTTTTGTTTTCTCACTTCTTTTCTGGGGGGGGGGGGGGAAATCCTGTAACTCTATTTACTGACTGAAGATAATTTACAATTTCTATCTTCAACTGGGCCCTTAATCAGTCATTACTCTTTTTTGTTTTTCTCATTTCTAGTTAGATTGAGTCTCCATTTGGGTCCTTTAGAAAATAGTGCTTCAGTGAAATATTAGAGGCTTCTCTATTATGAGTGTAATCCAAGGAATGTAAAAGGGACCGAAAGATGAGAGAGACAGGGAGGAGAGACTGAAACTGCAAAGGGGTTGTTAGTGGGCTGATGACAGCTACGATCCACAGAATATCAAAAAAGCCATGGGAAGGTGGTGCTTCTCCAAACAGGTCATACACGGAGGGAAAGGTCCCAGATTTACCTGAAAGGAATTGTCTTGCGTCAGTCAGATATCACTTCATGGGGCATCATCTCCCTCACACATCTGGGTTTAACATATATGGGTGTTGAGGACGTTCCATAGCATCTTGCACTTTTATATCAACATATGGCATCAGTAACAGGTGGGGGCCACCAGGTATAGTTCATGAAGGAATGATTTGTGCAGCCACCACAGGATGATGCTCCATTTCATATCAGCAGAAATAACCTGGCTTCAGGATCGGGGACCAGCATGAGCTCTTGCCAGGGACTCTGGCCAGAATCCAAGTCAAGGGCACATGTCTGGGCTGGCACATGAATTAGTTATCACTTTCTGCATGGAGATTTTCTCAAGTTATTACTATTATCAGGTGAGAGGGAATTCTGATCTATGTGCAGGATGAGTGATATAATCAATGTTTTGAAATTGAGATTTTTTAATGATTTTCAAGGTCAACATATTTTAAACTGTTGATATACCCTGACCCTCATCCAAGGTTTTGCTTTCTATGGTTCTACTTTCCCACCATCCACCGCAGTCCAGAAGCTGATGATTCTCCTTCTGACTTACCATCAGAATGTCTATAGTAGCCTAATGCTGTGTCACAACACACATGTCATTCACCTCAGTTCATATCATTTTATAGGCATCTTATCATCTCATATCATCACAAGATGATATGTGAGGTTCGGTAAGATACTTTGAGAGGGACCACATTCACATAACTTTGATTATGGTGCATTGTTGCTATTCTGTTATCAGTTTTGCTGTTAATCCCTTACTGTGCCTCATTTGTAAATTAAACTATCATAGGCATGTATGTGTAGAAAAAAATATTGCATATATAGGGTTCAATACCATTCATGGTTTCAGATATCCCTGGTGGCGGGGGGTGAGTCTTAGAATATATCCCCCCATGGATAAGAGACAGCTACTATATTTATGTTTTAGATTGTACTTTTATGTTCAGGTTATAATCCCTGAGTCCTGGAATCAGTCTTGACTTGGCTCCTTGCTAATAAGCAGGGAGCCTGCTTCTCCCTTTGCCTGCTGCTCCCTCTTTGCACTTTTTCTCTCTCTCTGACAAATTAAATCTTTAAAAACAAAATAAAAACAAAGTAATTGAATTTTTAATTTTCACTTCATAATTTATATCTTCATTAGTTGTTGACCAAGGACCACCAATATCCTGACCAACCTGTGGCGATGAGTTTAGCAATCCTTTGATCTTCTAGTGGGCTCATATTAAATGTCTCAGCAACATTTCATGGAACTCTATGTGTCTGACAGATAAATTAGAAGAGAAAAGGAGGAAAATTACTTGGCTTATGACTTATGTCCTAGAAGCAAAGGCAAGCCAGTTTTTATTTTGAAAATGTCCATTGGTTGGAATTGAAAAGAAATCTGGTTTCCACCAAAATAAAACAAAGGACACAGAAAAAGTCTTTCCATCTCTCATTTTCTCTCTCTTGACAGTGAAGCATTTTGGTTTTAAAGTGGCCATATTTCATAGTATTGAAGGTATTATTTTATAAGATAAACTCTATTGAGTGATTATTTTGAGGTTGAAATGTATAAATTAAAGGCCAGATATTTCCTCCCTAAAAATATGGTTTTAAACCAAATTTCATGATTAAATGGGCTTTCAGAATATTACAAGGAACTGTTATCAAAAGTAACATAATCTAGTAAAACTAGTCTGCAATTGCAAACAGTTCTGGTTTAGTGTTGTTCAAATATAAAGAAATAAGTGCATGAAGCATCATGAAAATATTGGCCTCTTTCTGTCGCCAGGGAATGATGTAGCTTTTATGTCTTAAAAATATATGGTTTGTTCCTTTGCTGGTGCAAACAGTCATTTAATAACGGAGTTATCTCTGCATGTCCAAAATAGATTGAATTAGTTCTCATTACTCAAGTTGGATACTGCAAACCATCCATCCTGTTTGTCCTTTAGTTTCCTCACCATTTCTGTGAATTTACATGAGCATTATAATGTTAAATGATGGTGACTTTCAACAATCAATCATATATATTAGTTGTTATAAGCATTTCTTAATAATTTTCTAAAAATACTTTAATTTCTTAGCCAAAAACTGAAGTGACATGAAGTAACTGTGGCTTCTTGCCAGCCTCAAGTACGGGTGTAAATTAAACTGTGTAGTTGGAAGCTGATTCAATATTTTTTCTTGATCAAGAAGAAATAATTAGCACATCTACAAAAAGCATATAATTTTTATTATCTGTGAAGACTTTGCCACAATGAATCCATCATTACCTGCACAAATAAGAAAGCAGAATGCTACAATTCATTTTCTGAGCTGCTATGAGTGGGGAAGAAAAGCAACCTGACCTTATCTTTTTCGTGATAATTAGCATTGCTGAAACAACTTTAAAGGCAGAACCAAAAGCAGATAAAAATGTAGACTGGTAACAAGTAGGGAAGAGTTTATTATGAAAGAGACCTGTAATTATTTAAAGAATATACCAAATAGGAAGACCTATGCTTTGAAATTGTGGAATGTTGAGCAATGACAAAGTTCTGAAACTGCTGATGCTGTATAAATAAGGAAGAAAAAAACTATAAAGCCAGGAATTAGGCTTAGAAAAACTGAGCTGTGGGCAAGGAATATATCAACAGCTTGACAATAAAATATGCAAAATGCATCTTTAAATTGCTGATAAAGTTCACAAGGCCAATCTCCATAAGGGGGCAGGAATCAGGACCTTTGGGGAGATAATCTTTGATCTTGTGCCATTGTTTATATTCTTGATGAATCTTGTCACGCGTAAAGGTATGATAAAGTTGATGGCATTCTCCATCTTGCCAGTAGGCAGGATTCCAAGATTGTCTGGATCACAGAAGCCTAATTAAAAGGAATTACACAGTGTCTCTAGTGTTCTGACTTGAGGCGCCAAGAGCACAGAAACCTCCCCTTCCTACATATCAAATGGTACTCACAGCCAGAAACAGGAGAAGGTGGGTGGAGATGGAGTCTCCTAGAAGTTGGGGATTGAGAATATGTACCGGTAGGGTTTCATTCTAATACAAACTCTCATGGCTGTTTTTCAGTCCCAGTTCAGCTCCTGATTTTGTCTCCCTCCTCCCTTTGTCCTTGTAAAGTGTCGTGAAACTAGTTTGGTTGTTCCTTTTTTTCCTACCACCACCTGCAGCTTCCAACCATGACTCCTCTCTTCTTTAGCATGTTGGACATAAGGCTGCAGTGAGTCACCTGTCCTAAAAAAGCTTTAGGTTCTTGCAAGGTTAACAGTGGCAAAATTTATTAATTGAACAAGCATTTTTTGAGGACATAGTATGTTCCAGGCATGTGATTACATACCAATTACATAAAGATGAGTGAGTCAGGATGAAAAGGCATGGTTCTCTCTCTCTGGAAGGTCAGTGTCCAACAATAAACAGATAATTAAAATACCATGTGATACTTACCTCATGCTTATTAAGATGGCTACTATCAAAAAACCAGGAAGTGAAAGTGTGGCAAGGATGTAGAAAAATTGGGACCCTTGTGTACTGTTGGTGGGATTGTAAAATGGTATAGCCACTATGAAAAACAGTGTGTGGTTCCTTTAAAAATCAAAGATAGAATTCATCGTGAACCAGAAATTACACACACACACACATATATATATATCCACATACGCAATAGAATATTATTTAGCTTTAAAAAGGAAGGAAATTTTGATACATGCTATAACAAGGGTGAACCTTGAGGATGTTATGCTAGGTAAATAAGCCAGTTGGAATAAGTAAATACCATCAGATTGCATTGCATGAGGTATTTAGAGTAGTGAAATTTAAAGAAACAGAAGGTATAATAGTAGTTAGCAGGGGCTCAGGGGAAATGAGAAATGGGAATATGAGTATAAAGTTTTAGTTTTGCAAAATTAAGAAGTTGCAGAGATTAGTTGTACAATATTGTGAGTGTACTTAACACCCTTGAACCATATAGTTAGAAAAGTGGTCAGGATGGTAAATTTTATGTTCTTTAGATTTTACCATAACTAAAAATAAATGATATGCTGCAAACTCCATCATAAAAGCATGATATGGGCTATGGGTGTATAAAGAGAAGAAACCAGCAGCTTGAGAGCCTGGGGTAGCATAGGTAGAAGAGCTGGACCTTTTAAAACAGTGGATAGGATCTCCCCAGAGAACAGGGAGAAAGGCATTCTGGGCTGAGATTTTGACTGTTTTATCAGTGCTGTTTTTCCAGTTTCTAGAGCATGGTGCTAAGCAGATGCTCATTTAATATTGTGTTGCATATTGAATGGATGAATAAATTCTGAGGCCTAAATTCAGTCTACATCATGTCTTGCTCTGCTTTGCTTTCCTCAACTCTCTCTCTCTTCAATCCATTCTTTCCTTTGTTACCTAAGCAATAAGTCATCCTATTATCTAAAAAATAAAATAATAAGATAAAATAAAAAGTTTTCATCCCAGTAATTAGACTAAGGAGTCCAGATCACTTAGTGTGGTCTGCAAATCCTGCCACTATCTTGGCTTCTCTAATTTGTTTTTCAGGTGCGTATCTCAGTACCACCCCTGAAAGTATGTAAGCTTTCAGTCAGTTCCTGTTTTTTCTCAAAATAGCAAGCCCTTTCATGTAGTTGACTTTGCACTGTGCTCTGTCCTGCCTAATATGACTTTTCCTTCTATTTTGTAAACTTATATTTGTCTTTTAAGACCTCATTCATGCATTGCCTTGAGACCCCCCCAAGTATCTTGTTTGGCCACAGGGATTTCTTCTATATTTGAAAAGAATAATCACTGAGTATCTTACATTTGTTACAAGATAATTTTACTTTAAAATATTTCATATTGTGCATCTCTTTCTCTCTTTGTGTGTATAAATTAAGTTTTATCTATATTCTAGTGATTGTTGGGCTGCATTTGAAAAACTTTCTAACAAAGATTTCACACTCTAGAGGTACCTGTGACAAGTAGTTAATGTCTAACTCCACAGAGCAGAAGTGTGCTAATTAGCATAAAGAGTGCTAAATTAGTGGGGTTTTTTTGGTGTTTTTTTTTTTTTTTTTTTTTTTTTTT